>NC_072732.1:132627889-132896346 GCF_026930045.1 Uloborus diversus
TAATTTTTAAATATGTAGCTGGTGTTTTTCTTACGTTCCAAAAGTATCAAACTCTTGCATGCAAATAGTTTCTTTTATCAGCTTATTGGTCTGAACCAGGATAAATTTTAAAATGGCCTCTCCAAGTAAATTTTTTCATTGCAAAGAGGATATTCATTTTTTTTTTTAATTGTGGTTTAGCCCTGTGGTAAACATAAAGCAAGTAGGAAAAGTGGGGCAAAGTGAAATGTTGAAATATTTACTCTGCTTTTAGCGCCACTTATCTAGTAATATTTTAACTATATAGTAGCACGTGTAAACTATTCCAGTTAAAATACCACTGAAGATTAAAGCATATGATAATACAGGCAATTTTGAAAAAATGATGCCCATATTGTAATATTTTGTTGCAAGTCAAAAAAATTTTTTGGTATTATTAAATGATAAAGCTCTTGTAATTAACATTTGAAATAATAATTGAGACTTTCTAATATTTGGTGCTGTATTTTTTTATTTATTTATTTATTTTGTTAATGTCAAGCTTAATTGTATTTTAAATATTTTGTTCAATTAGACAAGTGCATGCAGGGCAAAGTGAAATAGTTAATTTCATTTAGTTATTCAATCATTCATTACATCTCTTTCATTCATTCATTACATATTCTTTATTAATTAGTTTATTAACATACCTTAATTTATTCAGTAAATTACTGCCCATTAGCCAGAGCTAAAGCAGAAAAACAGGCTTCCTTAAGAGGTTTTCCATCTCCAGCTCAGTTACTTTCCTATGCTGGGCTGATGAGTGCTAATAAGCACGAAACTGCAGTCCTCGGCTGGAAATGACTGAGCTGGCGGTGTATTTCATACCTTAACCCATTAAGCGCCAAGTCTCCCATTTTGGGAACCTTCAATTAATAATTTTTTCTTCATCAAGTAATTAAGATATCATTTTCAATTTTTTTAAACCGAATGATGAAGAACCAAACTTTATTCCTAATTTTTTCAAAAAGGTTTGGAATGTAAATTCTTTTTTAAAAAAATTTTAAATTTTGCAAAAATTTCTTGTTTTTGCATTACACGGGAAAAAAAATCCTTAAAAATAATTAATGCAAATGTAGGAAATTCGAAACATGGAATATGAAGCTCAATAGAGCTTTTTTTCAAATCACAACAAACAGGGGCCAAGAAAAACAACTTAAAGGAGTTTTATTGAACTTTATTTACTGAAGTCCCAAAATGGGAGACTTGGCGTGTTCTGATTAGCAGAGATAGTCATGTCTAACCCATTCTGCATGAATGAACTCTCCCCTTTTTTCTGTGGAAGCCACAGCCCCTTTTGTATTTTCTCACTGTAAACACTCTTTTGTTGTTCAAGGTCAAGAGCAGGTGCTTTTATCAAAACAAGTGACATTCCACTCGTTTAAAAAAGTTCTGGAATAGCAGGGGTGCCATCCCTCCCTAAGGAGGATGACGCATCTCGCTGAATTTCTACAGATCACGAAAGAGATTCCTGTAAAAGATCAAAATTCCCTTAAAAACTATTAATCCCAAGCTATAACCGTTGATAATTCCTTAATGTCAAGCATGCTGGACATTTCTAAAAACATTATAATGATGCATAAATCGTGTCATCAAATATGTTATGAAGCGGTCGAAATGTTAACTGTAAAAAAACCCTTGTGTATAATTACACAAATACACCGTCATGGAGTCCAAAAAATCTTAGTTCCATTTTATAAGATACATTTTATATAATGCTTCATGTCATTGTCATTTACCATTGCTCGATCCCCCTACATGGTTAATAGAAAAAAGCTACCTCTTATCTTTTTGTGTATGAAAATCCTAAGCCCTTTTGCTAATAGGTAGTAAAATGTTTGAGAAAAGTTCCATTTTGAACAAAAATGTATAAGGAATGAAACAAGAATGAAAACCAGACCTGGAGTGATGTACGAGCAGAGCGGGGGGGGGGGGGGGGAGACGTCCTTAAGGTGGTCGAACGGCTAAAGAAATTAAAAATAACTAGCATACTAATACTTATTAACGTTGTAAATGTACACTGCTAGCCCCTGGGGCTGGCCTCCACAGCTTTTGTTGCAAGGGGGCCCACAATTTATAGCTTTGGGTCTCATGAAAACTTAAAAGTTCTACATTTCAAAGCTTGAATATGTTAAATATGCACTTAAAGTACCAAAAACTAGCTGTATTCATTACATAAAAAGGATTTTAGGGCTTTCTAATTGGATTTAGCCAGAAATTATTCAAGTATCAACATAGTGACAGGGACATGTATGTTATCCCCATCAAACGCCATGTCTCCCATTTTGGGACCATACCATATCTCTTAACCTAATAAATATTTTTTAAAAATTTCAGCTACATATGATTAGAGATGTGTATTGGACATCCAAACACATGAAAACTAAACTATTTCCAATGTGGTTCATATAGCGGCGCTTAATGGGTTAATTTAGTAATTAACTTATTTATTCATTCACTTATTTTCTTATTCTTTCACTCTTTTATTCACTCTTTTATTTGTCCTCATACATAAATTGATTAATTTATTTAATTATTTTTTAATTTTTTTCAGTATTTTTTGATTTATTCATTCAACCTTTTATTTACTGGTTCATTTGATAAAGCACATTTTTGTTATCGAATAGAAAATATTTCATTTCTCACTTTGCCCCATGAAAAGAAAAAGTGAAGATTTTCCACTTTTCATTTTTTCAAAGCAAAAATGTACTACCGAAAATAAAAAAATACTATTTCAATGCAAGTTTTATAATAAATACCATGTTCTTTCTTTATGTACTTTAACTTTAAAAATAAATTTCCAATTTGTTAATTTTGGAAAAGCTCAGTCATCTTAACTATTTCATTTTGCCCCCCCCCCTTTCCCTTACTAAACTATAGTTTTGTTCATGCAAACTTTATAAGTTGTTGTACAGTAAGTGTTTTTATACTTTGTTTCTAAGAAATGGCATGAACATGAAAGGTTTTGGCTTATGCTCACAGACTCAGGTTCACTTTCCCGCCAGCCATGGTCGATGCAGTGGGTAACTTGTAAATATGGTGTAAAATAAAGCTATTTAAAGACACTGTGTTTCCCTGCTCTTATGAACAACACCTATAACAGCCATGGTTTAGATTTATGTATAGCATTTGACTTATAATGAAAGCATTGAAATTCATCTGAGAAAATATTTATTTTAAAAGAATTTTTGTTGTTGAATTTCTTATTTCAGGCTGAATTAGCTTTGATGTCTGATGCAAAAAAGATTGATCTAGCCAGCAACAAAAAGAAGAAACGAAACAAGAATAAAATTAAGACAGAAAATTTGGATGATTTCCAGGTGAGTCTCTTATAATAGTAATAACAATAATTAAAATACTTCAATTATTTTTCCCCACACCTTAAATGAACTCAACTAATTCCTTTTGCCGTGACTACTAGACATGAATGCTATTACAAAAGGATAGTACATTAAAGGTATTAATTGAAATAGCTTTAGATATAGAAGCTTATTTCGACAATATTCACCATTCCAAATTTTTCATAGAGAAACATATTTTTCCTCTGTAAAGATAAAAATGGTTTAAAAAATAAATCACGTCAATTGAGTGATGCAAACAAGTTCAAGACTAACTCAGAAAAAATCTGTCATGTAGACCATTTCATGTTAAAATTATTTTTTCATATGATAAATACTTTGCTTGACTGCATAATTCTAAAAGCATTTTACATATGGCAGGTAGTATCCAGTTGAGCCTGTAATGATATAATCACTGTTTTGCAGTTTCTACTTTAACCCTAAAATATTTTTGTAAACTAATTTACGAAGTGCCTTTTCCACTAAATAAACTTTTTTCTTTGTCTGCACTTTTCAGACTGCATCTATGCCCATAAACTAATCCTGTTTTTCTTTTTAAAACCTATTCCAGCTAGCTGTGAAGGAAGGATTTTTTTTATTTGCAGTTCTCGCCATTTAATGATAGTAGTCCTTCAACTAGTTAAAAACAACATAAAGTACTTAAATACTTTTGAAATCAAGGACTCAGACATAATTGACATGCATTTTCAATAATTAAAATAAAAACAAAAGACAAATTATAGTATTCCTCTTAGAATTATTTTATGTAGGTACCATTTCTTTTTAAATGTTTAATCTTATTTAACCTTAAGATAGCAAATATTTTCAATTCTGGAGAATCCTATTGTTTTCTTTTGTTTAGTTTTGTATAGTATTTGCTTAATGTGTCTTTATATCACATAGAGTATCATAAAATGTTAATATTTAGCAAATTTTCAATTTCTCATTTTTTAACTATATTTTTCTACTTTGTTACATAGAGGGCCAACTGCCTAGCTTTCCTTTTTTGCCTGTGTTTATTTCAAATTAGTAATTAAAAAAAAGTAGTCAGTATTAAACATCTTAGCATGCATTACATAATATTTTGAACAGCAGATAAAATTTTTAACAAAAAATAGAAATAAATCACAAAATGTCATTCCTTGAACATGCTAATTTTGGTCAGATATTACAAATTGAAAAAGAAGAAAATTTCATTGTTTTTTTTCAAATAAGTTGAAAATATAACAAGCTTGATTTATTTCAATGTAATTCATACACATATTTAGTTAGTTTCTTAATGGGAAGTAGTTTTACAGACCTTAGAAAAGAAAGGTATAACATTCTGTTGCTAATCAACCATAATTATTATCCCCTCCCCCCCTTTTTACTTTATATGCTTGAATGTTATATATTGTGTTCAGAATCTGTAGTGTTAGACATTTACATTTGTTACAATGTGAATTTCAACTACCATGATCTAACATTTATTTTCTACAATTTTCTAGTGCAATGTAAATGATCCTCGGTTCTCTGCAATATATTCTTCGCACTTGTATAATATTGATCCCTCTGATCCTCATTTCAAGTCAACTCCTGGAAATATGGCTTTGTTACAAGAAAAACAAAAGAAATTCAAGAATGCTGGAACAGACTTTGAAATGAAAAATGCAAAAAGGGCTAAGCACAAAATATAGCCAACAATGTAAAATCTGTAAATACTTTTTTACTATGCAATTAGCTACACAAAACTACGTTAAAGACATCAAAAATATTTTATGTTCATTAATATTTACAATCATGGTACTTTATGGCTTCTTGCAAATTATTTGTGGGAAAAATTGTTGTCTTTTTGGTAGAGAAATAAACAGATATTACATCAGGGTTCATACACTTGTGGTTAAAAAAAATTCCCTGACTTTTCCAGGTTGTTTTTTAGAAAATTCCAGGTTACTCGCTTAATTCAAAATTAAGTTTAAATAGCAATATTTTCAAAATAATTAAAATTGTTTAAAGTAGCAATGCGGAAGAACTGAAACTTTTCTCCTTAGATTAAAAAAAAAAATCTTGGATTTGTTTTCTTTCCCAAATTTTAAGTTTTTTTAAACACTTTGTTCAAATTTGTTTTAATTGGTTTACTAATTGTTAAAAAAAAAGTGCTTTCAATTTATTTTAGCGTTTTTTCGATGTCATGTGTCATGCGTAATATTACCCTTTTGCTGTAGTTGTGCAGCAATCTTTTAGCATCTGCTTTTGGTGTTTTGATTCACAATACTTATTTTTATTTTCTTATTAGTATGTAACACAAAACATATTGAGCAAAATACAAAGCTTTTTTTCAGTATAAATATGATTAACTTGTTGCATCGCTCGCCATACCAGAAAATGCATAATAACAAAAATCAACATCCGCCGATTATAGGCCAATGCCAATAATCTTTTTTTTTTTCTTTCGCTTATTGAAGAATGCTTCCATTAAAATTTTTCTTTTCTAGAAAATAATTGATTTTTAAAAATTCATAATTTGTTGTACATTTTATGTTATTTTCAATAGTTTACATAGAGATAAACATCCAATTCTGTTTTTGGAAGTTTACGTCTACTTCCATCATGCAAACGACTAAATATGGCGACTAAGTAAAAACTTAAGATAATAAGTAGATTTTTGAATTTGTAGCATAAAAGTAGTTATAAATAATTAATAATCCTTAAAAAACTACAGTTAAGACGAAATAGTTTTTAGCACATAAGGATCTAATTAGAATTTTAAAAAAATGTTCTAAAGATAAATTTTTGCATTTTTCAAGAAAATAATTATGAATTATTCGAAAAAAAGGCACATTTTGCATTGTTTTCAATACTTTGCATAGCAATAAACATCCAATGCCGTTTTCGGGAACTTAGGCACTTGAAAAGTCTTGTGTACTTCCATCTTGGGAATGACCAAATATGGCGGCTGCGTCCAAAAAAAAAAAGTAATTTTTTGAATTTATAGCATGAAAACAATTTAAAAATAATAAATCTTCATGGAACTACAATTCAGTTGAAAAGTTTTTGGCACAAATTGCAACCAATGCAATGATGATAAGATTAAGTTTTAAGAACAAACTTTTTCATTTCTCATGGGCGGATTTAGAACTAAGTTCCTGGGAGGGCAGCATTTTTTTTTTTCAGCATTATCAGTTGTATTGATTACAACTGGCTGGATTTAGACTTAGTGTGTCCCTAAGCCATTTCAGGCTTTGGGTCTCTTTAGTAGTTCAGACAACTTTTCTGTCGGTGACAAAAAAAAATGCCATTTTTTAAAGCCTCCTACTCCCTACTATACTTTAAACATAAGGTCTAAGGTGGAATAGAATATCCCCAATTTTAAGGGGTCCGGGGGCTTCTCCCTCGGAATAATTTTTGTAAAAGAGATATAAAATTCTGCATTTTGAAGCCTTAGAAGGGGTAATTGGAACTTCTATAATCTCGGAGACAAATAGCAAAATACTCTTTTGCAAATTATTATAATGCACAGTAAAAATTGTTTTCGGTTTGACAAATCAATTACAGCAGTTCTCAGAGAGAAAAAGCGAGAAAGTATAGAAGATTATGCATTGTTATTTGCTTACTTCGGCTGTCGGTTCAATTCAATCAGTTTTTGATCACGCCTCCAACCCACCGACAAATACAACAATGAATTAAATACAAAATGATCAATAGTAAAATGCTTTAAAAGAAATGGTGTATAGATTTCGAAAATAGGCCCATTTGGACAATTCATAATTTATACACTTGATAAGAAATAAAGTTGAAGCACACTTTGCTTAGGAATTTCAAAGACTCATCTAATTCGTTTGAAGGACTCAATAATAGTTAAAACTATTTAAAGCGCTTAAATTGGCCTTTACAGTCTCTGAAACTTAGTACTTGAGGGTACTGTTTTATAGTATTGTTCTAACTTTGTAAGAAACAACTATTTTAAGTTTGGGGCCTCGGTGGTCGAGCGGTATATTGCTCAGCAACTGTTTGCATGCAGAGAGGCGCGGGTTCGATTCCCGCCCACTGCCCTGGGTGTTCCTCTGATTTCCTTGTATTGTAATGAATCCGAATTGTGCTATCTGTCTTATGTGTCTGAACAAAAGTCGGACTTCCACCTAAAATGGGGCTCAGTCAAACGGAAGCCGCTCATATTAGCCTCAAAAGCGGATCAACGCCTTCGTTATTCATTACCTTGGGTGCTCCAAGGGGCATCAGGAACAACAACATTTTTTTAAGTTTAAAAGAAAACTATTGATTTCTCATTACAACAACTTTTTATTTTCAACTACAAGTAGTGCAAAAAACTGAAAAAAAAAATGAAGGTAGTGTTTTTTTTTTTTTTTTTCCCCTTCTGGGCTGAACAAATTAACAATATGCAGAAGAAATAAGATAAACGCAAGGATTACAAAATGATTTCCAAACTTACTGCATTCGGGATTAAATAAACAGCAATATATGAAACATGTGAGTCACAAAAATTTATCTCAAGTAATATGCTACAGAAACGGGAGAACCATGATTTTTATATATTTGGATGTGGCAAGTAGCTAAATTTGACACATTTTGGCATTTCTCCCTTACCCCCCATCATTTGTTATAAATTTTTAAATTTATGGTTTGTATCCGCACTTTTCCAAATTTTCAAGGTTTTCAAGCACTTTAAAATGGAATTTATTTTTTCAAGTACTTTTCTTCTTTTCTTTAAAGAACAAATCATGAAATTTTCTGGAGTTGGGGGCCTTCAACAAAGCGGGTGCCCTCATCTGTAGTTTGTTTAGTTTATAGGTAAATCCGGTTGTTTTGCTAAAATCTTTGTTTCAGTTTCCAATTTGTTGAAACAGTCGTTGATTATTTTAAGTATAGCGGCTGATTACTCATATTTTCACTGATATACTTGCTCTAATGGTTTTCAATTCAAAGTAGTAGTTTTCGACACATTTCAACAACCCAGTGACAGCTTTACTCTTTGTAATACAGTGTATGATGCCCTCCCCCCCCCCCCCCCCATCAGAAAAGGACAGTAGCTATTTCTCTTCATTTTCACTTTTGAACTTTCAAAAAAAGAAAAAAAAATCATGATTTTTTCTTTTCACATTTTTGAAGGTGTGTTGTTACCATGTATAAAGTCCTCCCAAGACTGGGGGCCGGGCATTTACCCCCCTCGACCCCCCATAAATCCGCCTATGAGAAAATTATTTGAAATAATAATAATAAAACAATTTTCAGCACATTTTGTGATACTTTCATTAATTTGCAATTAAAGAAAACATCCAATTATGCTTTGCTTTTGAAAACCTAGGCATTTAAGGATCGTGTCAACTTCTGTCTTGTGAGTGACCAAAAATGGTGACTACGTTTCACACGTAGCTTAAAATACTTTCCGATTTAAAAAAAAAGATTTTCCCAGATCCCCTCACCCCCATTTTTAGGCTTGCGCTTCCGAAACAGTAAATTGTCCTCTTCCCTGTTGAGTTTGTGCATAATTCCTATTCCCCCGAGGAATTATTTTCTTGGGAACTATTGAGAGTCAAAAATGGTGGCTGCGAAAGTTTTTTTGGGTTGCCACTTTTTTAATTGCCAGTTTCATTTTACCTCAAAATTTTTACAATTTATTAAAAATAGATAAAAGGGAAGATTACATCTCATGAAACAAAATTCCCTGGGAAAAAATTGGAAAAAAAACTTGGGGGGCAAATTTGGAAAATTCCCTGACATTTTTAGCTGTTTCATTTTCCCTGACAATTCCAGGTTTTCCCGGAGCGTACGAACCCTGTACATTTTAAGTGCTGAAAATTCATAAGACAAAATACAAATTTTAAATTTAATGCACAAGACCGAACTAAATTTGTGTAGCTACTTTTGCAATATATTCTGTTCTGAATCATATTTAAATAAATTGAAGGAAATGGAAATGTGTAGTTTGTGCATTGAAACTTAAAAACAGGCATCAACAATGTCCGACTATTTTTGTAAGATTCAATCGACTGATAAACATAAGAATCTTTTGAAATCCATTCACATTGCAGTGTTTTATTCTTTATTCGAAAACGTTGCAACAAATCATGCATCGCTATGGCTGTATGGGGGTTCGGCATTGTTCTGCAACAACAACTCCTGTTGTATGCCAAATTGCCTCTTGCAATCAACACAGCATGGCACAATAATGGGCAGCATTTAGAGTTGACAAAGTTTCCATCAAAGCTAGCTATTAGGGTTTCCAATCTGGATCCCATGGAATCCCTCATTATATTTAGTGGGATTAAGAGCAAAATCCTGCAATATTTCCAATCTCGCAAAGATTTTCCATGCAAACGTTTTCAAACTTTTGCCGCTTTTTAAACAAATCTATTTATTAACATCTTGAAGTTTGATCACTTTCTGCAAGAAAGAACAAGAAAAACTGCCTCATATGATGAATGGAGGATTTGCTATTTAAGAACACAATATAAAATAAGCATGGAAATGGGAATGAATTGGTATTCTAATTTGAGGTTTTGTTTTCCTACGTCAGCAGTTCAGATAGTTATAAACGTTTTCAAAAACATTCACTAAAATTTTAAACCCAGAAAATTGTGCTGTAGAAAAAATTGAGAAAGTGCCTTATAGATTGGAAAACTTGCTGGTGTAGCCTGAATACAATGTTGGAACGCTTCAGTAAGCTTAAGAAAGGCGCTCAAGATCTTTAACTTACTATACGTGCACAATATTTTTCCCCGGGGAAGTTCCAATGAAAAACCTAACATTACTTATGCTCTCTAACCTGTAAAAAGTTTCTGCCGACGTCTTTGTCAGTGTGAAGCTGGTTTGTAAAGGTGGGTAGTACCTTGAAAATTATGTTGGGTGAATTTGCTGACTAATCTGCAATATTCGGCACGACTCTAAAAGTGGCGACAGTAACTTGGATGAAACACAGGATGACTCACAGTACATTAAGTGGCCCAAGTTTTTGAATGTCTCTGTAAAGTGAGAGGTAAAATTAGCGAAGTTATCCAAAATCTCTTGCTAAGTCTGAGACTAAGTGAAACCAATCAGCGTTCTCACCCTGCTGTATTTAATCAAATGTACTGATACAAAGTCCAACGTTTGTGCAGCAACAAGGTTGGGTATTCTTAATGCAAGTAAAATTGAATACAGCATTACCCAAATCAAAGGGATCGTTTTTGTCCGAAATTTGCAGTTTTTGAGCAAAAGCCATGCATGAATTTCATAAGAAGAGAATAATCTGTTTCAGACGGTCATGAAGTTTATTGGGATCTTTTGCTAAATGTTCACGGTCATTTAAACCCTGAAAAACCAACAGCAGTGGAGGCAAAGCATGTGTTTTCATCAAGCGCATTATTTTTGCAAAACTCCATTCCCAACCCATAGGAAGGGAAGGCGTAGCGTACCAAACGATAGTTGCTAATTGGTGTGTTACTTTGCAGTACTCTACAAACGGTGTTCGGAATTCGAGAAAACTACTAATTCAAGTCGCAAAAGCAGTGTTTCCCAAAAGGTACAATTTTTTCTTTTTTGACCCTATAGTTTAACTTAAAGTCAATCCTGCGAGACTGAATTTGGCACAGGGTTGGAAACCCTGCTAGCTGTGTTGTAACATTCCGTTCAGTTTGTGGACATTCAGCATTATCTATGGCCTACGTTTGAAAACTCCAATCACTTTTGTTATCTTCAGCATCACTTTTATTCATACAGCGATTTGCACCCCATCAGAGCTCGTTACCTTACTTTTTAAAACATCTTTGCAATAAAAATCAGTCGCCCTTCCCTTAAAATAATTCTGGATTCGCCCTAGTATCCAACATTAGAAAACTATTTAGAATTAAAATGGATTTTTTTCCTCAAAAAGTATGAAAGATTTAGAAAGTATGAAAGAATTTTTAACATTTTCTTGAATAATTTTTTAATAAAATATTTAAAAACTTTGAGTAATATAGAATAGCCTCATGATTTGCATTAAGGGTGAAACTGCAGTCTCTGGATACTCGGGCCGTGGTGGCTTGATCGTTTAGGCGTTGGACTTGTGATCAGAGGGTCCACCGTCTTCATTTATGGCTACTGGGGGAGGTTAAATATGCTCATGGTCAAAGTCCACTGAGTGAAACAATAACTCTGGGGGTGCTGCACCAGGAATTGCTCGGTTTCTGGTCTGGATCAAAAAATCAGAGCAGTTTTCAGGGTCCCATCCAACTGGTTAAACCACAAATAGTAGTAGGTATGGAGGATCCTGGAGTGAAAAGTCTCTGGATACTATAATGTGCTGTGTAGTATTTGCTTGCAATAGTGACCAATATTTTTAAAAAATGACTAGTGCTGACCACTTTTAGTAACAGATCACTTTTTATTTTTATATTCGGAAACAAAATACAAAAATGAATTATTTACAGAATTTTTAAATCATTTCAACTTATTTGTGTTTTAATTTTTTCTTTTTAAACCTATTTTTTACACCTTTTGATTCTTCTGTATCATCTTCATCAGCATTCTTATGTTTCCTTTTTTTATCTTTGCCTTCCAGTTCTTTCATTTCCTGTAGTTAAAAGAAAAAGTAGAATCATATATTTTTTTATTTCAAAAATAAAAAATATGATTTTAGTTTAACTTGAAGGTATCAAAAAATTTTGAGATATCTTGTTACAAAATACATGATGAAACAAAAAGTCAAATGAAAGGTTGGAGCTTCTTGCCTGCCTTTTTATCCTAGACACTCAATTTTGTGGGAAACATTTATACATGTAACAGATTTAATATTTAAAGTTTACAAAATGCAGTTAAAGTCATTTTTTTTTTGTAAGGAAAGCATTAGTTAACATAAGCTTGCTTTAAAATGACTTTATAGTATTATTTAATTCTTTAAAGCATTTTTTGTTAGCAAGAAGACAGCATAAAAGTTAATAATAATAAGGCAGTAAGTTACCGTTACTAAGCCAGGGCTAGGACAGAACTACATGCAATATAAATGAGTGCATGAGAACTACATGCAATAGAATTTTTTAAAGACTCAATGAGATGACATCTGCCTCCAGCTCGGTTATTCACTATTCCTGACTAAGGAGTACTAGTAAGAACAAAACTGCAGTCTCAGGATGTGATAACCGGGCTGTCTGGTATAATGCATGTAATAATAATAATGGTTTTCTAGCTGACAAAAATTTTATTCAATACCTATGCTTTTAATGGTTTAAAACCTTTCATAAAAATATTTTGTAGCAATTTGTATATATAAGTCATTCCTGCGTGAAATAGGACACTATCAAAGATTTAGAATACTGCATAAAACAACTCTTTCAAATGCATCGGTACTAATAGTAAGCAAATTGCATAATTACAACTAAGAGCAATTGACAACTTCAGGGTCATATTTATTCAGCTTATTTAAAAAAAAAATCAAACTATTAGAGATAATCCAACTCAATTACCTTATTTGCAAACAATTGAGATTCTGTGACTCTGTCTAAAAGAACCATTACTTCTTCAGTTACAGTGGAATACAATGGAAGTTGCTTTCCAATCAAACTTTCAATTTTCTGATAAAGTTCAACATCATATCTGAAAATATTTTTTAGATTAAAAAATATATGCACAAGATTACAAGGTTTTAAATAATTTTCTTTAATGAAATAAGGCCTATTTACTTGTAAAAATAAAGCCTTTTGAAAGTTATTTTCTCTTGTTTTATGTTACAGCATAGATAAGAGCATGCTCATTGCCAAAGAAAAAAATTACTGCAAAACATATATGGCAAACTTACCAAAATTATGTAATGTTTTTGTTATATTTATTTCATACTTACTTAAACATGCTTATTTTCGTTATTCTCATGCAGATATTTATAACTCAGAAACATAACTCTCAGCCAAAAAGTATAAACTCACGAAATATGAAAGAAAAATTTATAACAAGTATTTTAAGTATGAGTTGCTCACTTGATTGCAATTATACTAGGTAAAGTACACATAATTTTAATGTTCTGCAAGAAACTTTAACAAAAGAAAGTCGAGTACATTATCAAAGTATTTTTCTTCTTGTGGAGTGTGAGGGATGTTAGGGGAGGCTCATGAGACAATTGCATCTAGTGCATTTTATTTGAAATTGAAGCTATTAATATATCAAGTTCAAGCCTCTTTTCTTTCTTTGACATAATAAAAATAAATAACCATCAACATGTTTAATATCCCTAGCTTGGATTACTGTTTAGAAAATGATTAACTAAATTTAGCTGCCAAAAGATTGCTCACTATTACTGCATTGTATAAAAATTCCACTTTCCATACTTTTTACATGCAAACCACAAGAAGCTTAATAGGTGCTTAAATATAAATTTAAGTGACGTGGCTTTAGTTACTGCCTTATTATAGTGAAAGAGCTAAGTACTGTGATATTTTGACAAAAATTAGTCGAAAAAGAATCTTAAAACTAAATACATGATGGAAAATATGAAATTTTAAGGCTTTTTAGCTGTTGAAAATGTTACGTGTCCAATGGATGTTGGATTTACTAAAAAAAAGGCAATATGTTTCATAAAAAACATAACACATCAGCAAAAGATCTAATTTTTGAAGAGTAATAGTCTAAACAAATTCATAGCTAAAAATATTTATTTACTTCTTATCAATCAGTTCTATAATGCAAAAAAGGTAATGAGCGAGAGACATTCCATGGAAAACATAGCAGTATTTGGTTATAAAGATACCAAAATTTAAAGAAAAAGATAAGTTCATGTTTTTTTCCAAATTGTATTTTTTTTTCCAAATTCTTAATAATGCATAATATCGAGTGGGTGAGAGACATTCCATGGAAAACATAGCTGTATTTGGTTATAAAGATACCAAAATTTAAAGAAAAAGATAGTTCATGTTTTTTTCCAAATTGTATTTTTTCCAAATTCTTAATAATGCATAATATCGAGTGGCATTAAATCTGTTATACACCAATGAATAGATCAATTTTTGAGCTTCCCAAAAGTATGTAATATGTTGTACCACCAATGAAAAGCAAGTTAGAAATACTAAGAAAAATCTACAGTTGCTCAGCTGGTAATATAATAATTGATTTGAAAGCTGCAACAGTAAATGTATACACCAATGGGCTAAATGACTGGTTCAATACACATTTAAATTTGAAAATATTAATAAAAACAAGATTGTTTCTGTAAAAATAAAAAATTAAAACATGTTTCGCCCAAAACTTAACACAAGAAACTCAAATTAACATGAAAAATGTTTGTTAAAATGAGAAAAATTTTACTTTTTGCTTATTAAAATAAATCTTATGTCAATAGTGACTTTAAAAAAATAAAAGAGAAAACTTGGATTAAGTAAACTAACAAAATTGTTCTTTAAAGAGGAAAATACAAAGCCGAAAAGAAAAAAAATATATGCATACTGAGTAACAAATGTAATAGCTTTTCCTCCACGGCCAGCTCTAGCAGTCCTTCCTACTCTATGAATGTAATCCTTTGAATGGGAAGGAATGTCGAAATTGATTACAACATCCACATGTGGAATATCCAACCCTCTAAAAGAAATAACATTTTTAAGTCTCTAATTTTAAATAAAAATTTATATAAAAAACAAATGCAACTTATATAGGAAATCAAAACAGAGCAACTAATAAGATAAATAAATACCTTTGTGCTGAACAATAGAGTAAGAAATAAACGAAGTCAGAAAAGCACAAATTTGCAGATTACTGCAGACACGTGTTTCGGCGTTACAGGGAACGCCTTTTTCAATGCCAAAAGTAATGAGCTTATGGATGAAAAGACATCTGACAAAAGCCCTGTAATACCGAAACACGTGTCTGCAGTAATCTGCGAATTTGTGCTTTTCTGACGTTTATTTCTTACTCTAGAGCAACTAATGTATCATCAACAGTCAAGCATAAGGGAAAGTGATCTAAAGTAGTTTTCAGTTTTATTTATTGAAAAGCAGCTTAATAAAGGGTTATTACCACAAAAAGGAATGACAATTATTACAGTGCTAAATCATTTCAAAATTCCGAAATCAGTGAAAACAAACAACATATTTTGCATTTTAATAAAGCTAAAATAATCAACATCAACAACCAACATGATCGTTAGAACTTAGAATCAAAATTAGAGAAAATTTAAAAAATCCTAATTTTGAGTATTTTTTTTTTCCAAAATTAATCATTTTTCTAAATGAGAATTCAGAAGGCAACCCAAAATAAAGAGCGAATTCTATAATTAGTTAATTTGGCTGGTTTGCCATACTTGGGTATAAATAAAAAATAATTGAGCTAATTTGACAAAAACTGTTACATAAGTAAATTACATTAAAAATAGTGAGTTGATGATGGAGAGTATAAAATACTTTAGACTTAATTGGATTAAATGTAAAAAAGGTGAAATCAAAGTAAATTTTAACATTCATATATTTTGAGGAAAAAAGTCTTTATTTCATTGAAAACCTCGGTTTTATTTCATTTTCCAAAACAGTACAAACAGGGCCGTAACAGAAACTGAAAAAAATTTCCCCAACTATTTTTCCCAAGTAAGTTCACCAAATTTCAATAATTTACAATAACTAAGATAATGGTTTTCTCTCTTTGCCCCACTTAAAAACCATTGTATGTTTACATAAAGAAGTATTTAAATTTTTATGCTGTTAATTAAAAATATAATTTTAAAAGATGCTGCTTTTTATAATTATTATTAAAATGTAGTGTTACAAAAGCATAACTAGTAAACTTCTTTGGGGAAAAAAATATTTAAAATAGTATATTAAATTATATACAAGGAAATGTAATAGGAAATTAAAAACAAATACTTTACTTCCTTGAGTTCCATTCAGCATAAGAATTCTAAGAAGTTATTAAATCACTCTTACCAACAAGCATCTAATTAAGATAAAACTAAAAAGTTTAGAGTGAAATAATTGTGAACAAAGTCCTGGTTGCCTGAAACAACTGTACATCTAGTACAAATATATAAAATACTTCATGTGAAATTGCTTGTACCCTTTTTTCAGTTAAAGTTCAGTTAAACAATGATATTGAAAAATAACTTTCCAGTCGTACTAGTCTCAACAAATTTAATTAATTCTACATCCTGCAAAAAGTTACTTTTAAGCACAGATTTTTATACTTTAATACACTTGTATGGTGTAATGTTATTACTATATTCAATACTGTGTGTTTCATTTAACCACATTAAAAAATTATTTTAGAAAAAAAAATCAAACTAATATTATTTAACAATTAAACATACCTGCTAGCAACATCAGTTGCAATTAATATTGATCTTGTTTTAGCTTTAAACTTTTGCAATGCTCCAAATCTTTTTGCCTGAGGGAAGTTAATTAAATGAAATTTAAAAAATATCAAGTTAAACATAAAACATTCACAACTTCAAGATTAAAAGTAAAGTATTTATTACATTATAGCAGCGACTTAAAGTTTTGACACTTGTGTGGGTAAATCTTTTGTACCAGGAGAATTTCATTTTCAGCAGATAGACTAAAATATTACAGTGTGTTTCGTTCCTTGGAGCTATTAACTTTATGCTGCACAAACACCAGAAAGATTTCAGAAGTTTAAACCAGAGATAAAGTACCAACACCAAATTTTTCAGAACAAATGATTCTGGTAGAAATGCTGAACCATTCTTTAAGTAAAAAAAGCTACTCTACAGTTTTCTCAAGACAAGATTGCCACAAATCATACAGATTCTGGAAATTGTCCATAACAGTTGCTTGTTGTAAGTTGAAAATGATTTGGACATTATTCATTAGAAGCTTTGGATTATATAATTGCTAACACTTAGTCAAATAGTGTACTGATTTGAATATGAAAATGAATAAACTAATATGGAACTGAAAAATAAACTATTGATCAATTAATAGTTGATGGGAGTGAATTCCTTTTCTGTACATGAGAATTACTGACTCTAATCTTTTGAACAGTGATTGTTAATTTTCTAAAGTATTTTTTTTTTTTTTTAACTAAACAGGCAAACTTACCTGACTCAATTTCCCATGCAAAGGAATGGCTGTAAATCCAAGACTTCTAAGTAGAAAAGCAGTTCGCTGAGTATTTGCACAAGTAGCACAAAATACCATTATAGAATCTCCAGGAAGCTCATTCAAAATATGAACTAAATACACATCCTTAAAATATAAATACAAACACTTAGTAATCATTACTAAAAATTTAAAACAGCTTAATTTGAGAAAACTAAAGTCAAATTGAAATGCAATAAATTCAACAATATAATTATAGGTAATAAATTATGTTGTTGACTAAGAGAAGTCAATTGCAGACTCTCAAAAAAAGAAAGAATACATCATTTTTTAGTTACTGATTATTTGTAGCAGCAATAAGGAAAGAAAAAAAAATGATATCGTCTTACTTTATGTTTTAAAGGAATAAACAAGTAATACTGCTGAAGTTTTTCAACTGTCTGATATTTTTTCGATACTTCTACTTTTACTGGATCTGTTAGAGATGCTCGTTGTAATTTTTTTACCTGAAAATCACACCATCCAGTTATAAAAATTTATGTTTCACAAATAATGAAGCAGTTTTAGTATGAAAAACATTTTACCTTTTGGGTCATAGTAGCTGAATACAAGTAAGTGTGTCTTTCTCGAGGTATAGCTTTCAATATTTTGTCTACTTCTTGCTCAAAATCCATATCTAAAATTCTATCAGCTTCATCCATAATCTTCATCAAAAACAAAGTGGGTGGGAAGAAAGAAGATATGCAAAATTACTCTTAGTAATTATAATATGGAAACATATCTAAAAATAATAATAAAATTTGAAGTATTAAAAAAAACTTTTTACCAGGAATTTAAGTGCTTTGAGGTTAAAACCCTTAGTATTTTCCAGATGATCAACTAATCTTCCTGGAGTTGCTATAAATAGAAAAAAAAAAAAAGTTTTGAAATGCAAATACAGTTGGCTCTTTCTGTTTTATGACGCTATATTTAATGACTTTCTCCATTTAAAGATGGCTTTTCACGGTCTCAGATGGCCCACTATAGGTTTAAATGCCTTCTACTTAAAAGACGATAAGACATTTCTACTTAAGGGCAATTCTTTGTGGTTCCTTGAAAGTCATCAGACAGAGAGTCAACTGTACCTAGTTAATTTTATCTTCAACAAAAAGATGACAAAATCAAGCTATAAAGTGGATAAGAAATGAAAGTCAATATAGTCCCCCCCCCCCCACAAAAAAAAATATGATCCAAAAATTGGCAACATTAGCAAAACAAGTAATTTGATTCAAAAAGAAAATCATGCTAATGTTGGGACAAAACAATTCTGAATGTTAGGGTATGTCTTAATGAAGTTAAAATGCTTTTTTGGAGTACAATTACAAATTATTTTTAAATGACTAAAACAGTATCCACTCCAGTCAGAACATTTCCCAGACTTTCTGTACATTTTGAGCCAGATTTTTAAATTCTTCCAGGTTTTCCCTGCTTTTACTTAACAGTGAAAAATCAATTTTACCAAAATAAATAAATAAAAGTTATTTTTCTGTATTTTAAATCTATGTATAAAAACAGCACATTTTATCCATTACTTAATCCAAACTACAGTACAGCATAAATATGCACAGAATGTATCATTTTCAGTAATATTAAAACATAAAAAATGCACAGAAATTGTACCAAAAATCTTAGGAAGAACTTATAACTTTCCATATTATGGTGCACCTAATTTTTATGTTTTTTTTTTTTTTTTGAAAGATTTATAACCATGGAACTTAGATGCGAAGGTATTTTTTAAATACAATTTGTGGGCAAATATTTGCTTATTTGCACTAATAAAAATAATATATGAGAGGTTTTGACATTCAGGGGGTGGAAATAAAAAAATTGTTTTGCATCTACAAATATAATTTTGCAGCAAAATTAAAGGGGGAAAAAAACATTGCATAGGTTCAAAGCAAAGCTTATCAAAATGAATGCATAAAAAGCTTTACTTACCAATTATTATGTGTGGCTTTCTTGACAATGTTAAGCTCTGTGTTATCATATCTATGCCACCCACAATAACAGCTGTAATATATAAAATAGTATACTTCAGACAAAAAAAAAAAAAAAATGCATAGTTTAAATTTCAATACTTCATTCAATAAAAAATCAGATCAAATACAACATTTTTAAGGACATACATTACAAGTATATGTCCCAGAGCAGAAAACTTATTTAAATCTTAAATTGCAGTTTGATTTCTTGAAATTCATTTGCAGTACAAACTTAAATGAACAAAATAAATAAATTATACACTTTTTATTATTGATCAAAAACATAGTGGCAGACAAAAAAAAAAACTGCATTTCTTACAAAAATTCACATTTTAAAGAATTTCCTGAGAAATAGGAGAACAATTGTTCTGTAACTTTTGTCACATAAAATGCTTCAGCTGACATGCTTCGGTTGAAATGTGGTTCATTTAGTTGTCAATATCTTGGCTTAGGATATTCAACTGAATTTTTTTCCCATAAGTTGCCCATATCTATCGGCTATGAAATTTAGAAGTTATAAATTGAGATCTTTTACGCCTGCGAAGTGAAAAACTAATTGTTTTAAATGCTTGTATTCCGTGACGTATTCAAAATTTTTGTTTCAAATTTAAGAAAAATACTTTTTTTGTATGCTGTCAAGTTTTTGGAAAGTTTGAAAAGCCAGGGCGGAAAACTCTGCATGTTACGAGCCAAAAACATGTGAACAAGATTGATATTCTTGAAAGAAATGCCAATACAAGAGATTAGGGTTGCTATTTCGTCCACGTTTTTTGTAAAAAGTCCGGGACATGGGAAGAAATTGGATGAAATAAAAAATCAACTGATTATCCATACATAAATTTATTGTTATGGTGTACAGTAGAATACCTTTATAATGCCGGCCTATATAACACAATTCTCTATAAACCGTGCAACTTTTCAGAAGTAAAAAATAGGTTTTGAAATTTAAAAAATCTCTCTGTTTTGCTTTGCAAACATAAAAATTGTTAGGCAAATTAAATTTTGAAACAGTTTTCATCTTTTCATCTTAATTCAAAGCTTTTAAATGAAAATTAGCATTCACAGTAAACAGAAAATACCAGTAGGCTCTTGAAAATGCAGCTGTTATGCAAACCATGAAGCTAGCAGAAGTGCAGGATAGTTCACTTTCTTTTAATTGTGAAACATATTTATCTGTGAATGACTAATTTTAATATTAGTGCTTTAATACTCAATGCAGATAAAACTCATTCTGAAGTGCTATTATAGATATACTCTGAATATTAGTTTCAAAATTTGTGAAATGACCTTTTTATAAAACGCAAAAACCTGTATAACGCAAAAGCTCTGGTCCCAAGGTGTGAGTTATTAGTCTTTTACTGTAATAGAATTAGTACACAATTCCAATACATTATCTATTACAAATTTATCATTAAATTAAAATAGAATGATTGTCAACTTTAGAATTTAATAAAGCTAAAAAATTTTAATTACACATTGGTGCAACTAATTTTAGATCATAATTTACTTAAAAGTAATGAAATTTAACAATGTGAATAAGCTATTGGGTGTGATTACAATATTATACATTCCAATAGCAGAAATTTCACTCAATGGAAAAGTCAAGTGAAATGCTTGGAGACATACATAGAAAACGAAGATTTAGAGATAAAAGACATTTTATTACTGTTATATTTTTCAAGTTTTTATTGATGTCACCCCATAGTAAAATATTTATTGTACTCTGCATATTATGGTGTTCTTTGCATTTTATGGATATGGTAATATCATACAAATTAAAAACAATTACTACTTTAGTAGGGTTGTGGGTACAGGCAGGGGCGGATACAGACCACCATTTTAGGGGAGGGGTCATGCTGGAAAATGGCTCCTCCTCCCCCCTCTTCAAGAACGAACCTACGGTTTTGGGTGCGAAAAATTTCTGAAGCTGCTTGGGTGCCAATAAAATGCACCAAATCGGGCAGGATAATACACCAAATAAGGCATTAGAGTTAAATTATTATCATAAGCAATGAAAAGAAAAGTAGGATTTTAAATATTTATTTTCAAAAATAATTAATGAATTGAAAATATTACTGCAATTGTTTGGATTTTATTCATGAAGTGTTTGAACACAATGTGGACGGACACTATTGTCGACGGTTTAGGGGGTGTTACAGGCCCCCCCCCCCACCTGTATTCGCCACTGGTTACAGGACAGACAGTGTACCGGAAGAGGCTATAATGAGCAAGGGGGTAGATAGCTTTAAAAGGGCCATTAATCTTCATTGGGGTCTAATTTATTGACTAGGAACAGCCTAGCTGGGTTCAGAGCCTGTTGCTGATCATCACATTTGTATTTGTATTACAAGAAGAGATTTCACTTCATGTCAAGATTTCCTTTATTAATATCAAGTAGTTTTTCTTTTTTTAAATATGATGTTTAATGCTTTGAGACTCCAACCTTCAAACACTTCTTATTTCTACTTTTTAATTTTATAAATTCACTTATTATGTGCAATAAACATGCATTGGAACTCATTAACATTCATTTGATTTATATACACACTTACATAAACTTCAACTGATCTTTTACTTTTTTCATTTTCACTTTAAAATATTTTACAATCAATTGTTTATATACATATTTATGTATGCTATTTTTATATTGATATATTACTTGAATAGGAAGAATGTATATAATTATTTCTTATTTTCAAACTTCAAACATTTAGCTAAAAATGTTCAGTTAACTGAAAAAAGTGGACAAAATTGACGAAATGACATTTTGTCCGGGACCGTGTTTTCCGGGGTGGACAAAATAGGACAACCCTGCAAGAGATATTTTTACAAAAATCTATAGAACAATTGTGTAAACTTATTGCTGAAACTAACAGCTTACTCACAGCAATTTATGATCAAAGATTATCAAAAAAAAACATTTTGGTTTCTTCAATTTATTGTTGGTCCCCTAAATGCATGGGTGATTTAATTTGTCTTGAAACATGTCAGCTGAAGCATACCTTTTATGTGACAATAGTTACAGAAGAATTGCTCTCTTAATTTCTCTAGAAATTTTATTTTTATTTATTTATTTATTTATTTATTTATTTATTTTTTTTGCCACTGTATATAGGATTAACTTTTTAAGAAAAAAGTAAAATGAAGTAAATTAAAAAGTTTTCCTATTTCTTTAATGAAATACTGTTTAAACTGATGCAGTTGATGTAAAAGATTGCTGCATAAAACTGTACTAAAAAATTAACTAATACTGCATTCTAAGAAGTTGAGATCACAAATATGGAGGAAATTCTTGGGCCTTGATGGAATCTGGACGTTTGGCTCGGCAGGAGTCTCGTGTGGATTTTACTCAGAGGAGCTCAATCCCATCTGCTTAACCCTTGCTTTTTTTTAAAAAGACTTTTTACTTTGAAATAAAACTTAGACCAGAAAGGGTTAAGAAATCAACTATGCACATGACAACAAAATCCTACAAATATTTACCTGTTTTAACTCCTATGGATGTGCCTAAGGCTTCAAATTGTTCTCCAATTTGGAAAGCAAGTTCTCTAGTCGGTGTTAGAACTAACGCAAAAAATCGCTGTGGAGTCTTTAACAAAGCTTGCAGAACAGGTATGGCAAAAGCACCAGTCTTCCCAGAACCTGTTTCAGCCAATCCAATAATATCTTGGCCTGTACAAATGCATAATCTTGTTTTCAAAAACTACTTTTAAATGATCTCCAGTTTTGATCATAAATATGTATATTAATTAGGTCTCAGAATTTATTAAACAGAACATTTAAAATGTTTTAAACAGTAAATTATATGTTCTTTTCATTTAAATTTAACTCATTACATCACAAAATGTTTTGTCTTAAACTCATACATCAACATGGATTCTTTAACAGTATTTCACATGCTCTCAGTAAGCTTAAGTTACAAATGAGACAAATGTGTTTTTACAATAAACTAAGTAATTATTTCAATACAAAATACATGTCCTTTAAACTCTTATTGATTTTCAAAATATCCATATCATTCTTTAGAATTGTTAAAAACATTTTTGGAAATTCCCACGGTTAATGATATTTAATAGGAAAATTTGAAAATGGAACACACTTTTTTAGCCTACTTTCCCAGTAAAAGTCAGAGAAAGAAGAAAAAAGCATGAAATAAGGCTTAATGCATCCTAAAAATATCCCGAAAAATAAAAATAAGTCAGAAATAAATAAAATAGTTAGATGAATATTGAAAAATTAAAAATTGGAAAATAGGGTATTGAGATGGGGGAAAATGTCTGTTGGTCTGTCTGCCCCCCCCCCTTAATAACTTTTGAATGAATAGTCCAATTCGAACAAACCTTTCTTTTGTTTGAAAGATCTCAGCGAGGACACCTCTTTCCCATATTTCACTTTTTGATTTGAACTATTTTTCATTCAATTTTGAACAGTTCAAAAAAACTTAACATTAGTGCCTACGGGAAAATTCAAGGCAATTCCGAACTGTGAGGCGAATTTGCTTCAAACAAACATTGTAGGAAAAAGATTTTGATGAAAAACTTGTATATAAAATATCTTTTTGATTTGAACAATTTTCCATTCAATTTTGAACAGTTCAAATCCCTTAACATTAGCGCCTACGGGGAAACTGAAAGTCAATGTAGATTCCGTACTTGAAGGCGGATTTACTTGAAACAAATTTTGTTGGAAATAGCTCTTGACGCCAGACTCCGACTCCGAGAATTTAGGGGCACCCGACTCTGACTCGACTCCTGTGCCCAATATTTAATCGGACCCCCACTCCACGACTTCGACTCTGACTTTGTAGCTTTGGCAAAAATTTATACACGGAGCACAGATGACCGACTTTGATTTTTGGATATTCGACTCTGACTACTTTATCCCAAAATGAGATCGACTCCGACTCCGCAGCTGTTTTTATTTTGACGCTAAAGTTTTAATTTAGGCATTCAGTTTTCGGCGAATAAACTCGAAGTCATTCATGTTTCTACATAAAGATATACGTAAACGATTTTTTTTTTTTTTGACAATGAAACTTATTTCTTTAAGTTGACATTTTATTGTTTTTATTTATTTTGGTAATTACATTAATTCATTTAAAAAATTATTTTTGGCAACAGGGGAAAAAGAAACGATTTTTTTTATATGATGTATTTATTTTAATAAGCTTATTAATTTTAATTATTATTTTTTCGTTTTGAAAGCTGTTAAAGATTTTTTTTAGAAAAAAGTATTAGCTGTTTTGTTTAAAAGGTGCTGCTTTTTTTTTTTTTTAAAGATGAGTGAGGAATGTTTTATTCTTAGAAATCAGCTTAAAATATTTTTAAAATATTTTTGAAACAATTTGCGATTTTAGCTATTTTTGAGAATATTGATCAGGTACTAGAAAGTAGTATGGGTATATAGGAAAGTAGGCTCATTTAGTTCTAGACAGAACTTCTTGTTCAATTAATAACTATAGGAAAAAATCTAAAACTGAAAATATGAATAACCACAGAACCAAGTTGAAACCAAACATTGATAAAATTTGTTACATCCAGCCCCAGGTATTTATTTGAATTTTGACGCCTTGAATCAAATTATGTTTTTTGCAATCAAAAAGTATAATATTACCCTACTTGTTGGGATTCTTGTTTCTATAAATGAAATCGATTGGAAATAGAGTAAGATTTTTGCACCTGTCATATTATGACTTTTGTTTTTGTAGATTAGGTAATACAAGGCATATCCATAAAAAAAAGGTAATTGGGATGGAGTAATAAAGATATATAGGGATTAATGCCAGTTTGCACCTGTACACTTACTATAAAATTTATATTTACACAGTATTTCTATTTATAATCAATCTTACTTTCAATGCTTGAAACTTTTGTATTTACAGATGATTTGTAATCCTGATGATGAAAATTAGTATCTCAAAATATTAAAATGAAGATAAATAGCAATTTGTCATTACTCAAAAAAAAAAATAAATAAATAAATGAATAAATAAATAAATAAAAAATAAATAAATAAAATAAAATAAAAAAGTCTGGAGCTCCTGTTAATTATTTCTTCAGATTTATTTCACTTTGTGCTAGACTAACAAAATTAAATTCCTTGTTTTTAAATTAGCAATATGTATTTAAACTTCTTACATTATACTACATATTTTATTAAAATTAAAATGTGTCTATTGTGGGTATACATATTTAATGATTTAAAAAAGGGGTACATTGGTTTGGAAAACCTCAGATTTAGATCATAGGACAAAGAATGCTAATTCCGTGTAATAAAAGCTTTTATTACAGTTCACACGCTCGCTTCTAAAAGCTTTTATTACTCAAGATATTTGAAAACATGTAAGAGAAAAAACTACAATACACCTTCAAGAGCAATAGGAATTGCTTCCTTTTGAATGGCAGTTGGATTTTTCCATTTCAACTGGTCACAGGCCTCACATAAAACATCAACAACACCCTAAAAACATATAAATATTTCAAAAAGTTAAATGGTATCACCAAAATGTTCATAAATGTAGCTATAAAACCTTAATCTTATAGTACAAAATTCAACATTAACTTACGACATAGTTGCACTTTGTTCATAATAATTAGAACAAAATATTTTTTTAGAAATATTAAGTGCTAAAAACAATCATTTATAAGTAAATTTGTAGCCAAGCTAGCTCGCCTTTTTGCGCAATTTGTTTTTTATTCCATATATCTGGCTTTCTGTCTATATCTGTCCCTACATTGATCTATATCTCTATAACTATCAATCTGTATACATATTTCTCAGTTTCAATAAATAACATCTGCCTCCCGCTTGCTTATTCACTATTTCCATACTGAAAAGTTCTAATACAAACAAAACTGCAGTCTCTGGAAGTAATAATCGGGCTGTCTGGTATATTATATCTCCATAATTATGTATATTCCATGTATATTTGCTTTTTATTTCCCAATCTATCTGTTAAAATACTTTTCTCGATATTTATCTTGGATTTGATAGAAATATATTCTCATATATTTCTATCAAATCCAAGAACATAATTTAAAAACAATGATCTTTATCAAAATATCTCTACATTTATCAATCTAAATCATACAAATAATAGAAAATAAAAATACACACACACATATATCTGTGTATATTGCTCATTTGGAAGAAGAGTGTCACAACACGAAGGAATGAAATTTAAAAATTTTACAGGAGACTTGACGTTGAACTCTTCAAACAATTTGCATTCAGAAAAGTAAGTTTGCTGTGCTTTCTGGTGGTTAATATTGGAACAAACAATTTGTCATTTTTTAAAAGAAGATATCGTCATTTGAAGCCCTTTAAGCGAAAAAAAAAAAAAAAAAATTCAAATCACGTATCTCTTCTTCCAAATGAGCAATTACACACGTGTGTGTGTGTATTCAAGAAAAGTAAGAAACAGAAAATGCAAAATGTTTATTTCAGGGTTCATACTCAATTTGGATAAAAAATTTCCATGACTTTTTCATGACTTCATCAAAATTTTCATGACCTTGTTACACGAAGAGAATAGTACTATTAAATGCCAGACTTGCCAATTTTTGGAAATGGGCTTTCGCAAAACTTTTGTGTTAGTGCCACTACCTAATATGAGGTTACTCATTGGAAGGCACTTACTTGTGACTGAAAAAATATCAGTGCACTGCAGAAACTAATAAATTATTCTTATTTGTCTTCATCATATCAATTCTAGTAAGTAAAGTAAAAATGCAATACACTGATGTTTAAATGTTTACCAAATATTTAATAAATAGGGCAGAATAGTAATGAATGGGACAAAATTGAATGGGTCATTACTAAGTTACCAATAACAAATTTACTTCATTAAAACATTGCCCTTTGGTGTCAATAGTGCATCTACTCACCAATGTAACTGAACAATATACTATATTTGTTCATTAAAGTAAAGCCACATTTTTTAGAATTTTCATTTTTCTAAATCAGATATTTCAGCTGGCCACATGGGGATCAGTTTTACGAGCTGTATGTTGCGCATCACTGTTTTAGAGTATTAGAATTCCCCTATTTCTATGTTCTATTGCCTAACTAAAATCTTCACTTTCTAAAGCTTTCAACATATTAAGATAAACTCTGGTAAATTTAATAATGAATTTTTTACAAGTAGTTGAAATGAACTCGGGTGCAATTAAATTACATTTTTTGAGGGGGCGTAGCAAAATCAGGAAAGTGCAAGTCCACTATACAGAATATAAAATATAAAAAGGGCAGAAAATAATGGTTAATTCAAAATTAATGATGTCCTAGTAGTAAAATGACATTACAAAAAAAGGCGAGCGGTTGTTACAGAAGCAGATGAAATTGGATTCCAAAACTCGGATTTGTTTTTGAGATTGTTCAATTTATATGCAATATTACTAAATCACTAGCACTCTTTTAGTAATTATTATTTTCTTACTGCTCAAGACATTTTTCCATGACTTGAAATAAATTTTCATGACTTTTATGAAAATATTAATTTTCCATGACTTTTCTAGGTCTGAAATTTGTTTATTTTTTTCCATGACTTTCCAGGATCTCCATGACCCGTGCGAACCCTGTTATTTACAAAAACCGCAGCATGGAAGGAGACAAAAGGAAATACGTACACAAGGGAGTGATACATCATCAGGAGAAAGACAAGCCCCTGTCTGGGGTTGGCTTAAAATTACTGAAATTATGACCTCCTTATAACATGCAGAATATTTTTAAAAACTTCTTTTACAGTTGAAATGTAGACACAAAATAAAGCAGTTTTAGCCAAAATATGACAAAAACTGATTCTGGGGAATAGTTAGCGTACATTCTTAGAACATAAGGAGTTTGGAATAGAATGCAGAAGATCTCACACAAATCAAAGAGACATGATGGTTTTCACAGTATAACTGATACGGTGGTATACCAAGGCGTGCTGTAACTGCAAGCCCATGTCCAGGATTGGATGAAAGAAGGGGTTTTGGTTTTAATGTTTTTTCACTTTTATCTGCATATTCAGAAAAACACAAGCGTG
This sequence comes from Uloborus diversus, assembly GCF_026930045.1. Classification (NCBI taxonomy): domain Eukaryota; kingdom Metazoa; phylum Arthropoda; class Arachnida; order Araneae; family Uloboridae; genus Uloborus; species Uloborus diversus. The sequence continues at coordinate 132,656,274 of NC_072732.1, forward strand.
TCTACTTGTCAATTTCTGCTTAATGATCATAGTGAGGGACATGGGCAAAGAGGGGAGGCGGTAAAATTCAAAAGAAGATTCAGCTTTAAGTAATATCATCAATTGTATTATTTCATTTTTTTCAGTAGAACCTCGTTTCTGGCCCGTTTATCCAGATCAAATTTGTTAAAATTAAAAAAACATATATTTACGTAAATAATAACTTTGAATTATGATTACAAGAATGCATAATATTCAGTTTTTCTTTTTGATTAAACATATAACTTTTGCATAAAATGTACAATAAAGTATAGTACTAATTTAACAAACAATATGCCGTGCATTGGAACGTCAGACCGACACCACTGCAGCTGAAGATGATAGCATTTGAGAGAAACAGTATTATGTAGTTTTGTTAGAAAGCATTGTTTTTGGCTTTAATAAAAGATAAGAATGCTCATTTAAGAATGTTTTTGCTTATTATTCTGATTATCCGGATTTCCATTTATTCAGATTGCCTTTGGTCCAAGTTACTCCGAATAAATGATGTTGTACTGAACAGTAGTTCAGACTGTTATGGACCCCACCTCACAAAGAGTAAATTTTGGCTGCACTAGTTACCTCATTAGTCAGTATTTATTTATTTTACTGTTTGTTTAGATTCAAACCGTATTACTTTTACTGCGCGGTTTATTGCAAAAAGTACTAAAAATATTTCAAAATTTTTTATGGCATATGTTTTTGGCATTATGTTCTAAAAAAATGATTGGCTAATTAGAAAAGATTTCATTGTGGGTGCAAATAACATTAAACAATTATACATCTTCAATGGGTCAACACTTATCTCTTTTTGGGATAAACCCCAGTCATCATAACCTCCTTAAGAAAAGCAATATTAAATGCAGTGAAAGCTTTGTATTGACAAAGTATTCAATGGTTCCTAAAGGGGCATTCTATGGTATTTTTGACATTATGTAGAGTCCGTAACATGACCTTTTTTTGCCATAACTTTTTAATTTACCGTTTGATTTGCAAATTATTTTAATTTAAGCTGGTGTGTTGGTAGGAAAAGATCAAAATAAAATAATATGCTAATCAACCAGTAAATTAAAAAGTTATGGCAAAAAAGATTACGTTACGGACTCTACATAAATGTCAAAAATACCTTGGAATGCCCTTAATCAGTTTTTTCAAAATATGATTTTAGTCGACAAAGAGAGGTAATTTCTAAATTGCCGGGAAACTTCAAAAGGAATGTTTCAAAAAAAAAAAAGATGTGCACTAATTTCATCATTTAAATTGATTTTAAGTCAAATGTGCACTTTTATTCATTTAAGTTTTTATTATTTTTTGTCCAATGGGAGGGGTTTAACCCCTAAAACCCTCCCCTTGGACAAGGTCCTGGTAACTGGTTTCTGTTACTGCAGAAATAAAAATAGTTAAATTTCAAACATCGTTAGGATTCATGGTTTGATGGGAAAGAGCTAAATGTTTGGACACTACTTAGCATATGAGTGCGGGTCCCCACTACACTATAGAAACGAAAGTCGAAAAACCATAATTGAAGTTGACCTGAAAACTTGATCCTCATCTTACCAAAGACTTAAATGTTGCTTCTTCATTTGTATTTTTATTTGATGTACTTTCATTGTCAGTACTATCTGTATCTTCTGAATTTTCCATTTTTTAGAACCAAGAAAAATCAAGAATGTGTCTAAAGAGTTAATGCCATGCGTCCTGCGTCACAACAACAAATACTAACGGTTGCGGTTACATTTTCAAAATAGGTCGGAAAAGGGTGTCGAATCAAAAATATTAGCTTATTCTCGCTCAAGTCTATTGCTTATGCTTAGGGTCATTTTATTTTCGCTTTTCGGTCTTATCTGTAGCAATCAAATTATTTTTCAATATATGATTTTAAAAAATCAACAGGAGGCGTGGCAATTTCCTGCCATGATTCAACCAATCAGAAGATTTGTTTACGATATGGGGAAAACAATCACATGCTTTGTTTGTCAGATCAAAAATCGTGATATAAGAGATTTCTTTTTTCTAAGCTTGTTTATTTTATTTCATTTTTCGGAAATAAATATTGCAGAGGAGGCATAAATATAATAGCAACTACATACGTGAAAACAAAATGAATCTTAACTACAAATTGTTGATACTTTGCGTTATAATTTCAGCTGTCTGTCTGAAAGTTGATTGTTTATACCCGAGAGAATCAATTACTCGTGAATTAAAAGAATTAAATGGCATTTGGGACTTCAAAATTTGTGATCAGGCTGACCAATACATTGGTTTTCGTGATGAGTGGTATAAACATCCCTTGATGAAAGTAAGATTCATATGAACGTTTAAAAAAAAAAATAAATCTGAAAATCATAGTAATTGATGCTTTTCTTTCTTTTTCTTGTACGAATACTAAGAAATGCCTCAGACAAATATTTTTACTTTAAAAAGAATAATCATTGAGGGAAATATTTATCTAAAAGTTATGCTTGATAATTATTATGAAATCCTCTAATCGAGGTTAGAGTAACCATTACCTAAAGAATTCTCATTTATTCTGTGACAAATTCATTTTAGAACCTTATTTTTTAATCTAAAGTTGAGCCCCAGCTCAACTTTGATTGCTAATTCGCTCAAAACTAATAATATTTCATGATTTCAATTGTTTACTTAAAATGAATATGTGTGCCTACTTTGCATATATATGCATCAGGGAACGGTATGCATGTAACAGATGAATTTTCCTTTTTTTTTTGTGTTTTAATCTGAAATAATTTACCCATGCATGTTGCCCCAGCAGAAAGAAAAGATTAAACTTTATTATTTTTTCCTCTTTGTGTATTCAAAATTTGTATCTAAAATTAGTGTAGCATCAAGCACGTTATTAATTTGAATCAATGCAAAACGAAGTAGGACTACCTCTGCACTGGTTCTACTTCTGAAGTATAAAATGAAAGAGAATTAAGTATATGAGATTAAACATAAAACCTTTGCGATAATCAATTACGAAAAAGAGAATAACTGTACAATATAAGGTCTCTAGAGCTATGGGGGGGGAGGGGGGCGGCACATGTTGGGAAGTGTTTTTTGTTCCTTTTTAAAAACTTTGTGAAGCATGACCTCAAGAGGTTATTACTCCCACTGACCATTAAATTATCTACTTAAAAGTCTGATCTGGGCTAAAGAAACAAGTGCAGTTGTACTATTTCTAACAGCATTGAAATAATAGTGAAAGAGTTGAAGACTTTAAGATTTAGTGTAAAAAATACTTTGTGCAGTGTGCACTTAAATAGTTTCATCTGTGCATTTTTTATTTATTTATTTTTTTTAATTTGATTCTGGTGAAGATTGATATGCAGTGAGCAGTTGATTATCTCCTTATTGATGTTCATACTCAGAAAACAGATAATAATGTAACAGTGACTCTGCAAATCTTAAACTAAACATGAACGAAAATTCTGTTGTGTTTGCTATATCAAGAACAAATAAATTTGTCTCAAAACTATCCGCTTTGAAGACGGAGTGTTACTCCCATTGCTATTTTCTTACATCCTCTGCAATTTCCAATTTGAAAATGGAATTTTCCACAAACAACGCTACTTAGCCCTTCTCAAGGATTCCTTATGTTCTTTCTTACAAATCTATTTCTCACATTTTAATTTTTCATTAACAGTCAAGTCCACTTGTTAGAATATCAGTTAATGTAATAACCTTTCAATGTACTAAACTGTTGTAACATGTCACTTTGGTCCCGGATAATAGAATATCCCGCTCATTATAATACTTTTTCTAGGCCAATTGGCTATTCCATTAAGTGGGCTTGACTCTATTGATTTATGTGCATGTCCACAATGGTTTTTTTTTTTTTTTTTTTTTTTGAATGCAATAAAAATTCAAGAGCAAAGTTGTCAGGTGACCTTCAAATGACGAGGATGTTTGGAAGCTTCGTGTTGATTATTCTATCTTTAATTTAAATACCTCAATGATTTTTATGGTCATTCTATAACTATTATTTTTTCTCTTTAGATGGGTGACACAATACCAATGCCAGTGCCATCGAGCTTCAATGACATAACTCAAAATAAAACTATTCGTGATTACCTTGGTTGGTCTTGGTATGAAAAAGTCTTTTATGTTCCTCAGAGATGGCAAAAAAATTTTAGAGTTATTCTTAGATTTGAAAGTGCACATTATTTTACTAATGTTGTAAGTTATTATTTATTTTTAATGAAGTGTTTTGTTTTATGCTTTTATTTTTTTAACTATACATTTAAAAAAAAAGAAATGTTTGTTAAAAGAGATAATATGAGTAAAATCTGAAGTAACAAATTGTTAGGTTACAGAAGAAACAAGTGGCAAATACAATGATGAGGTCCAGCAGCCAATTTTGGGCCAAGCTAGGCTGGTGTTAGTTATTTTATCAACTCCCAATGAAGATCAAGAGTAATCTTTAAAACTATTCAAAGTAATGATAGCTTTCTAACTGTTTCTTCCTTTTCTTTGATGATTATATATGAAGAAAGAAAAAGAAATATAAACCTATAATGTTGAATATAATGTTTGATGATTTGTTTATGGAACAGCAATATATCCTCATTAGTGCATTATAACACCTTTTTTTTTTGACTATTCGCCTTTTCTTTTCTTTTTCCTTTTTTTTTTCTTTTTCCAGAATTGAATGCCTGCACTTTTTGTTTTTGGAAAAGAAAAATATAGATGGAGAAAATATTTTTCAGTGCTTATGAGTTTTAATTGATTTATTATTTTTATTTTGTTTTTGTTTTAATCCTTATCTTTGTACTTTTTGATGTTGTTGCTGATTGAATGATGCACAAGTCTTTATAAATATTGTTGGAGCTATTGTCAAAGTTTTATTCTATCCATATAGAATAAAAGTTCAGTTGATATTAAAATTAAGGCTTCTTAGTTGTAAGACTAAGTAAAAGATAAACATACATACATATTCTAAAAAGTGAAGAAACATACTCTAAAATACCATGATAAAAAAGTTGCAAGGAAACATTTAAAATATTAAAGCCATTTATGTCTTAAATTCTAATCATCAGTGTTTTATGCAAAACACAAATGGTATTTTATAAATTTAAAACAAGCAAAGTTGTTCTTATGTTTTTATTCTTTTTTTAAATCTAAGTTATGTAATTAAATTGAATAAGAATTATTTTTTATGTTTAAAAAAGCGGATTTTAGAAAAATAATTTTTTTTTTTCATATGAAATAACATTTAGAAAAAAAATTGCTATTGCTGTAGTTCTATGCAGAAAAAATCAAAATATATTTTTTAAACTTTAATTAATGAGTTTGAGTTTTTTTAATTGTTTGTTTGTGTGGTTGAAATGTTGAATTCAATAAGAATTTTCATAATTTTAGTTTGATTTAGCAGTAAAATGGAGGGTTTTTCCCCTCATTTAATTTGTGTATTAAACATGACAAAATTTGCATTTGCCTGCACTAGTATGCTTATTCGAAAAAACAAACAAAACAATAATAATAAATAAATAACATTTTCTAAAGAAAAATGTGTCAAATGTGTTTTATTAATTTTAGTATCTCAATGGAAACTTTCTCATGAATCACACTGGAGGACATTTGCCTTTTGAAGCTGATGCTACCAGTCACCTTAATTACTTTGGACCTAATCGAGTCACTGTTGCTCTGAATAATACCCTTTCTGATAAAACCATACCTCAGGGAAGTAAAACATTCAAACATGCAAAAGATGGGTTTGTATTTCTTCTCTTTTTGCATTTAATAATGAACACACACATATATCTTGCTGATATTTTACTTAATTCAATAATGTCTTAATAATTGCCATTTTTATCCCCCATAACATGCATAACAGACATTCCTATAGAAGCCTTCACAGACTTGCAATGTTTAATAACATTTGTAGTACTGAAAGCATTTGTTAGGAGACTCCTCGCTTGCACCCTGACCATGTTCTGAAACATGATATAGAACACATAGATACAAGAACTAAATCAAAATGTCTAGAAACACACTTTATTTGTGCCCGCCAAAAACACAGCCGATGACCTGTCAACAAGGTATTATTTTATCTGGCCCCACCTGCCAACCAAATTGAATTACAACAAAATTTGCATAAATCACAATAAATAAAGAATTGAATAATTAAAAATAGAAAACAGTTCAAAGTTTTTTTCCGATCCGTTTCACAACAGCTTTAAAGCATGATTGTTCTTCCTTCTTTAGGTTTTAATTAATTTTGTTGTGAATAATGTTTCTTAAACTATCATTCTTGCCAGGGGTGCCCATCCGCCCCAAGTCCAATGGTGAAAATCCCCCCCCCCCTATTTTCTCAACCCTTTTTCCCTTTTTATTTTTTAGCTCTCTTTTTTATTTTATTTATATTTTTTAAATATTTTTATTTATTTATTTTTAAATTATTATTATTATTTTATTAGAAAAGTTTTATTATGTGCCAATGACACACACACACACACACACAAACTAAATAAATAAATGAAATGAAATATAAACAAAATAAAATAATTTAAATTCAATATAAATCAATAAATAAAGTTAAGTAAATAAATTTTTAAAAAACTAAAAAATCCCCCCCCCCTTAAAGCTTTGATGGCGCTACTTGAGCCATAACACCCCTCTCTCGTCGGCACCCCTGATTCTTGCAATAAATTTACAAAATAGCCTCCAGGAAATGCTAATAAATGAAGTGTAATAAGACGGATTAAAATAAAACTGCACTGTAAGGTTTATGCAAAATCTTGGTTTTGAATAATTTATAGTTGGGGCAAACCTAACCTGGCAGCATTGTGAAGGTTATGCATTTTCTAATCATACCATATAAATGCTGCCAGGTTATATTTGACCCAACTATAGGTTAGAAAATATTTTAGATAATAGCAGTAGGACTTTTTCAAATGTAATAAGTACTAAGGGGACTGGAAATAATTGTCATGTTTTTTAAATATTTTTTTTTTTAAATCTTTATTTTCAATCAATGATAAAATGACCCTCATTACCATTAGCTTTTTGCCACCTTCAAGTAGTATAGTGCGAATTTTTCAATCCCCAATAGATAAACTCAATTCATTTTTGGAGCAAAATATTTGGAAATGGCATCTTGGAAACAAGCCAAATTTTCAAGTTTCTTTTTCATAGAAAGTGTTTTAAACTATTGAAAGAAAAGGAAATCAAAAGTAGAATTAGTGGAGAGAATATTTTCACTATTATTAACAGAAAAGATGTGATCCTGAAACATGATATTGCAAGCCCACATTGCACAAGAACCCTTTAAAAAATTTAAGAGCTGTAGTGGTCTGCTCCACCCCTTCATACTCACCTGACATTGCATCATCTGATTTCCCTTTATTCCTATCTATATGTGACAAAAAAACTGGAAAATTTGTTCTATATTCCAAAATGATATCTCCAGATATTTTGCTCAAAAACCAATCCCGCACTACACGCCAAAAAAGTTGTTGATAACGATGGTAATTATGTATCCTTCATCAAAAATAAAATCTTTCAAAAATTAATTTGTTTGAAAAAAATGACAATACTTTCCAGTCTCGCTTAATAGTTTAACACTTTCAGTAAGATACCTACTAATAACCAATTTCAGTGTTTTGGAATTTAAATGTGAGTTTTAAAGATATATTTACTGTATATTTTTCTATGCATTTGTATTCATTGCTGTTGATTTTCAATTGCTTTAAGACAGACAATATTGAATTTTGACTCATTTCCCATATTTTTAAGGCCATACCCTCCTGGGTATTTTGTACAAGGTACCAACTTTGATTTTTTCAATTATGCTGGAATACATCGATCTGTGTTTTTATATGCAATACCTCAAGTACACATTGATGACATCATTGTTACTACTGATATTTTAAATGGAACAGGTATGTTGCAGCTATTCATGAGAATTACATATAGATTGATGAAACAATAAAAATCATGTTATAAACTAAAAGTTACTGCCCCATCGACAGGGTTTAGCCAGAACTGCAACCAAATACCCGAAGAGAACCAAGGCGGGCCCTTAGTCAGTTATGTCACCGGGTTCTTCCCATCCCCCAAAAACAGAAAAAAAATCAAAGAAAGGGGGAAAAGAAGAAAAGAAAGGGGGGGGGAGACAAAATACCTTACTAGAAAACAATTAACTCTATTTTAAGTGTTACAGCAGTAAATATCAAAAGAGTAAATTTAACTTAATCTTTACGTTTTCTCATATTCAGTTTTTCTTCCTTTATCTTTCAACCTTTCTTTCTTTTTTTCTTCCTTTCCTTCTTTTCTTTGTTTATGTCAGTGTTGCCCCCTCCCCTCCCCCATGGCTTGGGACCCTAGTTTCGGACTAGGCTGACATTGCCTCTTGTCCGACCTGTTTGCATCTGCATCCAGAGATGGCAATTTTACCATTGTTTGGGATCATCAGTCTGGAATAGCCGTAACAGAACTAGGGGCAGTAAACCACCAAATGGTACCACCTCTCAATGTTATGTTACATTTAAATTTAACAACCAGTTTGAAGATAATCTCAGTTTTAATGATAGTGTTATTGCATCCTGCTCTGCTATTGCTATTCCAGACTGATGATTATTAACAAGCTGAAACTGTAGTCTCTAAGTGCTGTAATAGCTGTATGGAATTTGCTTGTAAAAAATCAAGATAAAGAATTTTATTTATAGAAATAAATCTAATATTTGAAGCAGAAATCTTCATTCAAATTAATTATGTGTTTAGAACCTTGAAGAACTTCTTGATTCAAACAAAAATGAACTCAAATAAGTAGTTCCTTGGATATTTTTCCTGAATGTTCTTGAATACTTTTCAGCTTAAAAACAAGTGTTTGCTCAAAAATAAACATTTATGTATTAATACTCAACTCTTTTTAATAAGTTCTTGTATAAAACTTTATCTTTTTAAAGTAAATGCACATGCAATGTTCATAGAGACCAGATAAAATATTCATATACTTGAAATGTACATTTCACTGGCCCGGATTTGACTGCATTGAATGTCTATGCTCCTTGATTTAGCAAAATCTTGATTTAATGATAATTTTTTCCAGTCCCTTGACAATCGTTAAATCAAGGTTACACTGTATATTACATTTTATTTATTTTTTTAAACGTTGTACTTGATGATATCAATGCAAACCTAGATACAACTTTCTTCGAAATTTGTTGAAATGTTTTGAAAAATGTTTGTTTCTCTTCTTTCGGCTTTATGCTTCAAATTATCAACAGGGTATCATTTAACTTAGCTCTTTTGAATTGCCATCTCTGCTTGTGGCCTTACGTTTGAATTTTGTACATTTACTTCTTGTACAATTTTAAAATAATGATAATAATAAAGTAACTGCATTTTTGTACTTGAAATTGGTGTTAAGTGTACTGTTAAACCGAAGGAAACTTATTTGTACCAAAATTTACTTATCATTAATGTTTTTTTTCATACTAATATTAATTTCAGTTCATGTCACTTTGATTTTAAAACTTGTTTACCCGATCAATATATACTTTTCTTTTTAAATTTCCACAGGATTTGTGAACTACTCTGTATCTGTTGCAAATAATTTAAATTTGAAAGGGAAACCTCAATGTGTAGTTAGCATTTTGGACAAATACGATAGAAACATATCACTATCAAACAGATGTTCAGATGTTATTAGCATTGAAAATGCCAATATTTGGTGGCCCTATGGAATGCACAGTGATCCAGGGTACCTGCATAAGTTACAAGTATGAAAATGGTCTTTATTATTCTTTATGAAAATATTTAAGTTTGGTTAGCTTGCTTTTTTCTTGTTAAAAATGTATCTAGAAATTGTTTAAGTTCTAGATCCGGTCCCTATATCCAGGCTAAGAACAATTTCTTAGCCTTGTCCAAGCTGAGAAATTGCTCTTAGCCTGGACAAGGCTCAGAACAATAAATTAGGATTCTCAGGAATTGAAGCTATATTGAACCATTGAATATCTTACTAGCTTTTTTTTCTATCCTTATTTCTTTTCCGATTTAAAATTCTCTTTGCATCAAATCTGATGATCAAAGTTGTGATAAATGAAACATTACTCGTTTTTCAGTAGCAATTTAAAGTTATGTATTTTATAAAAGTCCATATTTTTTATTCAATAATTCTGAAATTGTGTACATTAAAAATTAAAAAAAAAAGCAGTGTAGTGATTTTTTGTAACTGGTTAACTTATTATTTTCCAATTCACATGCCATTTTTGCTTAACTCACTTATCACATTAATGAGCTAAACCAGTCTTGGAGTCAATCTCTTATATCGTGTTACTGTCATAATAACATATATTTTGATGTTGAATCGACTTTGATGATATACTGAATAACAATTTATTTTATATTAAAAACCTCATTTAAAGGCTGGATATTCATGTTTTGCAATACCATTGAGTTAAAACATCAATAGATTCCAAAGATATTGATCTAATATGTAGGGCCATCACCAAATTTCAAAATAGCTTTCTGTTCCACCAAGAACATAGGTGAATTCATCCAAATTTTAGCTCATTTAAATGCTTTTAGTGACGAGTTGTTGTTACAGTCAGGGCAAATATAGACTTCCATTTTAGGGGGGTCATGCTCAAAAGTGAACTCCCCCACTCTCATAAACGAACCTACAGTATTAGGTACGAAACACTACTGAAACTGATTGAGCAGGGCCGAATTTAGCTTCATGCCACCCCTAAGTAGTTTTGAAATCTGCCACCCTCCTCCACTTACGTGATTTATCCAAGGTCAATTTAAATACTTCACAAAATATTCAAAACGCGAAATCTGCGACAGCTTTATTTTCATGAAAATATGTATATGTATCTACTCTTTATACTTCTCATAGTCATGTCGTGCATGCACCCCATGTTTTTCCTTTTAAATATTGCAAGTATTTTGATTGTTATTAAAATTCGCAATCACAAACTTTTCAGGCAATCTGTAAGGCATGTTAAATCTCTAAGGGGCTTTAAATCTGCACAAGAGGTTTAAAGAGTTTTTTTTACTCTTTTTAGCTCATTTCCAAAGCATGATGAATTCAAAAACTATTTATTACAATTATATTCTGCCTTTTAGTATTTGTGTGACTGAAATTTTGCATTTGATTTTAAACACTTTCATAAGACATTGACAACGGCATTTAAATTAGCAAAAACAGAATTAGTTCATTTTTTGTTTGCAATGTAATCGAGCAAAATTAACTGAGCAAGAAAAAACCCCCTAATTTCAAAATCATTTGGTTTACTTGCACTTTATTTTTTTCAATATTCAAATGTGTATACAGTAGACCCTTGTTTTACGCTGTTTCGATTACAGGGTTTGTACTCAGTTTCAGAAATAAAATGAAGGAGTTTTGGAGGAGTAAAATGAGATTTTGAAGGAGTACTAATGGGCTGTCCTTAAATGATGTTGCACTTTTGTTTCAACATTTTTGACCCCCTTCCTCTTTGTCACAAAGTGTAACACTTTATCTTACTCCTCCTCTGGTCACATGTCATATTTTTTAAAAGAATATTGTTATAATAACTGCGTGATGTCTCTTTTCGTCACCCACTCTCTTCTTCTTGTCGCCTTTTCACGAACCCGTCTCCCCTCAAGGCATGACATCACTTGTGGATGACTCATTTTACAATATCATAACTGTGATTTGCTAAACAATTGTTTTTTTAACACAATCACTTAATATAGTACATCTGCTTATGTATTTTTAAATATTTTAATAATAATTAGACAAACTGACTTTTGCAGCTGAGAGTGGGTGGAGGGAAAAGCAATAATCATAAAACTTGAAAAAATAGCCAAACACCATTTAAGCATGGTATACTTCATTTGTGAAATGTCTTAGTCATCTAATAATAATATTTTAACCTTCTACTTTTATCTCTTCTATGATCAATTTGCAAATCACATCTTTATGGAAAAAATAATGGAAATTATGGAAAAAACGAAATTACTACATTAAAATCGCCCTTTTCGCTCTTGTGACAAAGTTAAGTTGTCAACCAAAGTATTTCAAGCTACTGTCATAGAGGAAGATTATGTAGTCTTGAACTAAGAAAGTAAGAGTTTTGAAGGAGTTCAAACCAAAATGAAGGAGTTTGAAGGGCCCTTCAAAAAGATTTCCTAAATGAAGGAGTATTGGAGGAGTTTTGAAGGAGCGTACGAACCCTGGATTATACATGGTTTTGATTATATGCTGCTTAAGATTTGACACCTTAATTTTATTTTACGCAGATGAGTTTTGGTGGATGCGGCAATGCAAACAGCTAAAATTTCCCCAACTTTCAAAATCCAAACTCCTAAAGATTGCAGATTACAGGTAATAAACTGCATTTTGGCGTGCTAATAATCGAGCTTGGGCCACTGAAGACATTTTATTCGATTAGTTCCAATGCTCTTTCTAGTAGTAAAGTTACTAAACTCACACAGTTCAGAACTTACTGGAAGAAGAGTTTTTAGGAGTGACAAAGGAGGCCAAAACCAACAAGGATACTGACGTCGGTGACGCACAACCAAAAACTTTCACATTGAAAATTTTGAGCCATTCCTAGACAATAGAAATGATCTTTCTGATCTGTTAGTGGAGGAAGATTCTGTCATGGAAATGACGCATGTGATCATGGATGCGTTAATGCTCTGCAATGAAATTAGAGAAAAATTCTTAATGACTGCCAAAAGACTTCCATAGCCAGCTCCTCTTTATAAACAAAGCATGAAATTAATTTACATTTTCTTTACGCATGTTGTGCATAAAAGTCGATATAAGTACACATTCAACTTATTATACAATTAGTCATCACTAGAATAAAGTACTTTGTTATCTACAGAACCAAACCCCTATTTTTACACTAGTATTAGGTCTCAGTTTACACAGTTTCGATTTACACGGCATTTCCGTAGAATGTAACCCCCGCCTAAAACAAGGGTCTACAGTATTAAAACCAATAAATTGTGGCGTTTTAAAACGTCACCTGCAGTATATAAACAATAAACAATACATACTAAAAATTTAAAAAATATTTTGATTCGTTCTACAAATAAATGGACAAAACAGTATGTAAGCTTTTCCAAATGGAGTAGGTTTTAACTAACTTACCAAATTACTTTCCAATTCTTAAAACATTCAAGTAATGTTTTGTGATGAACTTTCCTAAGGATAGGAGGAGTAAAATGCTCTTTTTAAAAACGCAGAAGGAGATAATGGTCACTCAGCCCTTGCAGTTGCCTTCCAGTGCTGCAAATCTGGCTGTACATAGTCTTTTTAAGAGAAACCAGATGTTACGTCTGTTTTACCATAGGCTAAGGATCTTCTTTGAGTTAAGGGATAGAATTTCATCGAAGGTATCGATCAAAGGGTAAGTTTTCTATCGGGGATGTACTCCGTCCCTGCTGCAAGCTAGAAATGAAACTTATTGCCCGTTACTGGAAATCCGTCACACCGCATTTTCTGTGGTTTCGACAATTACAGTCAAGTCGGCTGATAAGTTAAGATCAGTTATGTTGCTGTTTTAGGAAAAAATTAAAAAAGAACTGACGTTTTATTTTCAGGAATAATAATTTAAAAATTGAGATTGTTGAGATTGGAGCAAAATTTGCCGCCCCCAAAAGTTTTGCCGCTTTCGGCAGCTGCCTACTCAGCCTATTGGGAAATTAGACTCTGTGATTGGGTGTCAGAAAAAAGCATCTAATCGGCCAGGAATAAGGCACCTAATAGGGAATAAACGTTACAAATTAATTTCATAAACAATGAAAAGAAGTTGTATTCCAGATATTTATTTTCAAAAATAACTAATTAATTGAAAAGGCTACTGAAATTGTTTACATTTTATTTATAAAGTGTTTGAACACAATGTGGACGAATCCTATTGCCAGTGGCTTAAGGGGTCATGCTGGGGGTCATTGGGTATGACCCCCATGACCCTCCCATTGTATCCGCCACTGGTTACAGTAAGAACTTTTTTTCTCTTAGTTTATGTTCAGTGTAAACATAAACATTTCCTTTGCTCAAAATAATTTTGTAAAGCTTTCTTTTTCATTGCTTTTAGGTGGAAGTAAATTTTGACAGTATTAGAGATGTTTATCAGCAGCCTTTTGGAATAAGAACTGTAAAAGTTACCCAGAATGAATTCCTTATTAATGGAAAACCTTTCTATTTTATGGGTTTTGGAAAGCATGAGGATTCAAATGTAAGTTTGAATAAATAGAATGTTCAAATGATAGAATTAAATAAAAAATTCTTAAGCTTATCTTTTGCTTTAGGAAAAAGAGTAGAATATTTTCGTTGTTTTGCAGTTATTTCATATATTGTATTGGAAAATTGAATTTATGTATGTTTCATTATTTTTGTTGAATTCGAAAATTATTATTTTGTTGAAGGAATTGTTCTTGGATTATCTTATAGCAGGCTGCAAAATAATTGTCATTCTTTTCATTTTTGTTGCATATTATTTATTTTATTTCATTTATTTATGTATTTATTGCACGTATCTTTATGTAGTAAACAGTTAAGTTCTTTACCTTCCAATTGCAAGATTTTACAATTACATGAAGAATGGAATTTTCTATCCATACAGCTTTATCCATATATTAACATAGTGCATTGATTTTTCTATTTTAAATTATGGCTGAAAAAATATTTATTTAAAAATTCATTTTATGCAGATTAGAGGGAAAGGATTAGATTTTCCACTCATCATAAAAGACTTTAATTTAATTAAGTGGATTGGTGCCAATTCATTTCGTACGTCTCATTACCCTTATGCTGAAGAAATAATGGATCAAGCAGATGCTCAAGGAATAGTTGTTATAGATGAATGCCCAGCTGTTGGATTAAAGTAAGATTTCTTCTACAATATGAAAAAAATTTCAAAATCTTATGGTTATCATTGCTTATTTAAAGTGAGCAAACTGAAAATAATGAAATGCATCTTATGTAAATACAGGGCTAAAATTCAGTGTAGGATGGTGGTATTCTCACTGAAGTCTCTCAGATTCACTCCTTGAAAATAATCCAGATCAGAAACTCCCAAGCATGGTAAAATTCCAAAAATTTTTGTGAAAACAAACTACAGTTGAGCAAACCTAAACTAGCACTGTTGTGATGCTGTGATTAGGAACCAACTATACGTAAAATGTTTGAACCGACTATAGCCTGAACTTCACACTAATTAAAACTGAGCTCTCACAAAGGATAAATATCCATTTTAAAATTGAGTTTTACTTTTTTAAAAATGCTATAACATTTTCCTTGTTTAATTAGAAAAGAAAGAAAAAAATAAATACACCTATATATTGAAAGGAACTTGAACCACTTCAATGTTAGCACTTAAACATACAATACAATAAGAAACAGAATTCTGATTCTTTCTTTCAGACAAATATTGTTTTTTATTTTTATTGGTTAAGAAATGATTAAAAGAGAGGGAATAGTTATGCGAATATTTCTATGCAGGACCGAGTAAAAACCTTGCACAGATTTCTTTATGCGTAATCCTTTACTTTTTTATTTGTATGTATTTTTCTCCAAAACAAAAATTAAACATTGTAATCAAAAATTTATTACTCACAGGGCAGCTAAACTGTGCAATTAAGTTTTGATCCAAAAATATCAGGAGTTTTAATTTTATGCTCTGCTAATTTATGATTTAAAAAATATAATATTTTTCTTTTCTCAGGAATTTTAATTCAGAATTGCTGCAACAACACAAAGAAGTAATAAAAGAACTTATAAGGAGAGACAAAAATCACCCATCTGTGGTTGCATGGTCAATTGCTAATGAACCACAATCATCAAAGTCCCAGGCAGATAAGTATTTTGGGTAGGTAGCTTAAACAGTTGACTTTATGCATATATATTTATACATATGTATTATATATTCATGTATTTACAGTAAAACCTCACTATAACAAAATCTAATATGAGTATAACTCCCTGTACAGTACAATGATGTTATTTTGCGATTCTCATGAATTAGAATATGCAACGAAACTTAAATTGTCCTTCTCTGAATGAAGGAGTTATAAGTACTTGATTCTACTATGACTGGGTTTGGAAAGAGGATGTGTTATGCTACCCTTTTTCATCAGATTTTACTAAATTTGACTCAGATTTTACCCAGGCTATAAAGACACAACTGAATACACTGTAACTAAGTGGTTGTCACAGAATATTCTAATACTGTAAATGTTATAGAAATGTGGCATTGAGATATATAGTGCAAGGTAAAAATATGACATTAGCAGACATTATGTTTAGAAGACGATGGTCATAATATTGCTCCCTCCTCAAGCATAATATCAGTTCGTCAAAAAAATATGACAAATTTCTTTAACCCAAAGGATTTTTTTCTTTTTAAATGTCTTCCTTAAATCAGAATGTGATCTTGAAATTATTGTATTACTTTCTTCAATGTGTACGAATTTATGCATGCTGAAAAATTCTTTTTGTGTTTAATATACTTAACTTTTTTCATAAATATTTTTCAAAAATAAAATTTGCTGAGATTAACGGAAATGTTGGATTAACAGGGTGTGAATAGTGGGGCTCTGCTGTACGGGTTGATAAAAATTACGATGGTCCATAATAAAAAGTTCGGAAGTTGTATTCTCCACAAGTTTGCCCTTGTTCCAAATGGTACTATAAAATCAAGGGGGGGGGGGATCAGGTGAATTTCAATCGCAAAGATTAAGCACTTAAAGATTCTAATTTAGTATGGAAAAAGTGGAATTTTTACTAAAACACCAATATTTTGAAAAAATTTTACTGCTGCTATAATTAAATACAGAAATATTGTGGAAAAGGTATTTTGCATTTAAAAATGTAACATTATAAGTTTCTGAAATGCTAATATATTTTCTTGTTTACTAAGATTAATGCCATCATTTGCTCATCTTCTTGGGCATTGAAAATATTTACCAGTCAGTGGCGCCGACTCCATGGGGCCTGAGGGGGCCCGAGCCCCCTCAAAAAACATTTTGGGGGGGCAGAGCCCCCCCCCCAATAATATATTTTGATTTCTAAAATCACAATATTGGGTTATCATTTTTCATTTTCTTTATTTCACGATAATTTCCTTGCAAAATAATAGTGAGAATCATGGTAAAGTTACGGCGCTGCGAGTTCTTTGAATTTATTGCGCGAATCTTCAGGTAAAATCTGCCGCCGGCGTTGCGGCTGCGGCGACATGAAAAAGACTGGAGCAAAAGCGCCTGGAACCCTCCGTCTCGCATCCGTCGTCTTGACGCTTCGAGACATTACGATGCCCCGGCTATATAAAGCCCACTCTGACTGGCGCAGGGCGCAGTCATTCAATGTGAATAGTTTCGTTCAGTGCATAGTGTATTCTGAATTAAGTTTGCAATGGACAAATTTGTTACCAAAAAGGCACGTTTGGAAGTTACTGCAGAAGAAGACCATACTGCAAGTCAACCACCTGCAATTATTGTGCCTGCTTCGTCGTCATCGGGTGAGAACTGTTCACAGCGGAAACCTGGACAATCCGCTAAAGGAAGATCATTTCAAAAGTCTTTTTTGAACAAATATACATGGCTAGAATATGAGTCATCAACTGAAAAAGTTTTTTGAAAAACCTGCAAAGAGGCAGATGCTAAAAAGCTATTTCAATTTTCTTCAAAAAAAGAAGAAGCCTTTATTTCCGTAGGATTTTCTAACTGGAAAAAGACTTTGCAAAAATTCCGTTTTCATGAAAATACGTTTACACACAAAGAAGGAGTTCTGAACCTGAATTCTATCTCTAACCGAAGTGTGGCTTCCCAATTAAACGAGCAGTTAGCTAGTGAAATGAAGAAAAGCCGTTTAGCTCTGGAGACAATTTTTACTACCGTGCAATTTCTATGCCGACAAGGACTAGCTATCAGAGGGCACGAAGATATACACTCAAATTTTTTTCAATTGTTAGAACTCCGAAAGAATGATGTACCCGAGTTAAAAGTTTGGTTAGAGCATTCGGGGTACAAGTGGATGTCCCACGATATTCAAAACGAGATCATTGATCTTCTAGGAAAGTCTGTGTTGAGAAAGGTATTGGCTTCGATCAAGAAGACTGAACATTTTTCTATTATGGTTGACGAAACAAGTGATTCTTCAATTCACGAACAAGTGTCATTTTGTATTCGTACGGTCGATGATTCCTTAATCATCAACGAAGACTTCATTGGCTCTTACGAGACCCCCAACACTGAATCGCAAACTCTGTTTAGTATTTTAAAAGACATTTTCGCTTGTCTTGATTTATCAATGGATAACTTAAGAGGACAGTGCTATGATGGTGCTGCGAACATGAGAGGCAAGTTCAAAGGACTAAAAAAGTTGGTTTTGGATGTACAACCAAAGGCACTTTACGTGCATTGTACTGCTCACAGTTTAAACTTGGCAGTTGTAGACAGTCTCCGCCATCTTACGTCCATGAGGGATATTATGGCTTTAGCCAAGGACTTAATAAAAACCGTAAGGGAATCTCCCAAAAGAATGGGACTTTTCAGAAGCATACGCAGTGAGAATGCCAATGACCAAGCTGGTCTACGACCCCTTTGCCCAACTCGATGGACAATGCGAGCTTCTAGTATCTTGAGAATATTGAAAAATTTTGATGAACTTTTACAGTTTTTTGAAACATTTTCTGCTGAGGATGAAACAGAGGCAGGTTACAAATGTGCAGGGTACCTTGAGTCAATGTTACAATTCAAGACTTATTTCTTTTTACGTCTTTATTGCCATGCAGTGAACCCAGTCGAGGATGTCAATGAAAAAATTCAATGCCCTCATCTAAGTGTTGCTAGTCTGGAAAAAATATATGAGGGCCTGATTTGTGTATTGAATGGAAGACGTGATAGTTTTGAACACTTTTGGGAATTGTGTTTAAAAGAAAAACCTTCGCAAGTTGATGATCCTTCGCTTCCTCGGAGTCGACGTTTGACAAAGAAATATGAAAACAACGATGCCAGCTCACCGCACATTTTCGAAACCCCAAAAGAGTTTTACAAAGCAATTTACATTGAAGTTTGTGAAACGGTGCAATCTTGCATTACTGAGCGGTTTGCATCAACTGGGCTCACACAGGTCATTGCAGTTGAACAAGAGTGCTTGCTTTTAGTAAACAGAGGTGAAACAAATTTTGAAAAATCAACCGAGTTTTTCAAAAATGACCTAGACATTGAGAGATTGCGCTTACACTTGAATATGTTAGCCGATATTACTAATAAAAAACAACTAGTCTTAAAAAACATGGGTGATGTAAGAAAGTACATTACACAAGAGCCTGCAGTTGGAGAAATGTTATGTGAAATAGTAAAGTGCATTAAGCTTCTTCAAGTAGTTCCAATCTCGACAGCAACAGCAGAACGGTCATTTAGCGCCCTAAAACGTCTGAAGTCATATCTTCGATCAACAATGGGGCAGAAGCGATTGAACAACTTGGCTGTTCTTCATGCCCACCGAGATGTTTTGGATGAATTGGATATCCGACCAGTCATCAATGACTTCATATTCAGTAATCCAGTCAGACAGTCAACATTTGCCCCTTTCTAAAAATACTCTAGCCCTAATAATGGTATTTGCAGTAAAATTGAAAGTCTTTATAAAATCAATAAATACATACAGAATGTTAAATTTTCAGCATCGAAATATTTACTCTTACTTATTATATTACTATATTACTATTGTACTGTATTAGTTATTTTCAAATACTTAAAATATTTTTAGGTGTAAGACCCAATCAAAACTCGCTATTTATATACTTTTTGACTGAAAGTATTAGGCATACTGTACTAACTTTATCAACTGTATTAAAGCATTAACTTTGAGATATTGTATTTCTTTAATGAACAATGAGCCTATTCAAAGTAAGCTTAAATTAGCTGTCGCACTTATTAATGTCAGTGCTATTACTAAGCAACAGCAATATTTTATGTTTTATTCTTTCAATGATAGTTTAGGATTAATTTTAATAATTCAGTCTTTTCAGAGCTATATATTCAGCGCTTTATAATAGTCTATATGCATAATTATTACTGTAAATTAAACTAGCATTTTACAAAAATACCGTTCATGTTTTTGTATTTTTTTCTTTTCAAAGCTAAAAAATGTGTCAATCTTGTCGAGTTTTCGGGGTTTTAATTTTGATCACATGATTCTAAATTGCTTAAAACACACCTGTAAAACTCACTAATTTTCAACTAAAATTTAGAAAATTCCCAGAGCAAGACACTTGGTATTTAGAGAGAAATACTTAATTAATAGTACAGTACAATTTGGTCAAAAAATGGCCAAAACCCAAACATAAAAAAGGCCCCAACATTTTTTAAAAGTCGGCGCCCCTGTTACCAGTACACTAAAACTATTAGAAGAAGGTACTCGACAGCTCTTAATAGTTTTAGTAGAACCTCTATACATTCTTCAATTCAAATGCATTATCTAAACCCTGGTGGTTCTGCATTCAGTTGACCACATAACCAGAACATCTACTTTGTACCCCAAAGTCCTCGGTCACGAAAACTGAGATGGGCACAAAAGGATGTTTTTCTGTTTTATTAACAAATTAAAAACAAGCAATTTCATTGTTCACCTTACTTATACTATTTAAAGTTTTAGCCTATTTATATGTAATGATATGCAACTTGTAATATTGTTTGAAAAAACGTGCCAAACAACTTTCTGTTTTACTAATTTACACAGGTATAATTTCACTTATCTCTCACATTAAATGTTTTTTTTTTAATTGATTATTATTATTTTTTTAATATTTATTCTAAAGAAAGTTAGTTGATCTTGTGAAGACTTTGGACCAGACTCGTCCTGTAACTGCTGCAATAAATGCAGATTACAACTCAGACAAAGTGGTAAGTGTGTTCTAGAATTTAGTATCTTTTGAAACTTTTTCTTGCATAAAAATAATGATTGCTATATTATTCTAACGCCTGCCCCATAAATAAATGTTGTTCCTCGTCATTAAAAGTTAACTTTTTTGGGGGGGGGGAGTATTTCTTACACGCTTTATTGAATTTCCACTGAATTCGTGGAAAATATATCTCCAAACGACCCTCCCTCCTCCTCATCACATGCATGGAAAACACAATATGCCCCATATGATCGAATAACAGATCATCATTATTGAAGGCATTTCATGTAGAACTTTACAATGATTTTTATTTAGAAATAAAAATCATTGACATAATCACTTGTTTTATTACTTAATATTATTGTGAACGGCTGGCTAGGGGTATGAAATTAAGCTTTTGTGACACTTTTGTTCACCAAACTTTTAAGTATGTATAATCCAGATGTTGCATGCTTAAGTAGCAACAGCACTTGCATTGTTGCCCACACTAGGTAATTATGACAGCATGAAAAATATTATAAATTTGATCACTATGATATTTTGCCATCAGTGCTCTCAATTCAATGCAAAAATTACCACCAATTTCAATTTCTCTTACTCTCAATGCATGTAGAAAAGCATAGGCGGCTGGTGCACCAAAAATGTGAGAGGTCAAAAAAATGTGGGGTTAGGCGAGCAATGCTTCTGCAGCTGCTTTTTTTTTTATAATATTGGATTTTAACATTACTGCTTAAATAACCTCTAAAAATTTGAAACGCGACCTTAAAAATCGAGACTGATGGCCATTGTAGACTTCCTCCTTCCCTATTATAAGTTCCATTCGTACAAAATAACATGAGATCAGTCCATTTATTTGGGATTTTAAGTTTTATCTTCGTAACTTAAATCAGATCACCTCATGAAATATCATTTTCAAACGATCCTTACTTTTTAACTCTGAAAAATGAAGGGGCAATGCCCCCTTAACTTTTGGAAGTAAGGGAGCAGTTGCCCTCTCTTCCCACCCCCCTAAAGTCGCTCATGTGGGGAAAATATTTATGGACAAAAATGAATTTTTATTTACTTTTGTTTTTCATTTCAAAGTAGTTATTTGCAATAAAAGAAGTTGACAATTAAGTTGAAAATTATAGGTGTGTTAATTTGCTGCAAGTTAAAATTTTGAAATTTTAATATGATCCCATATAACAAGTTTTTAACTGTTAAAAAAATTAACGATCAGGAGGTTTTTCTGTAGGTGGTGGCTAGATGTAGTAGCCACTGCCCGCTTAGCACATTTATTTTCCTATTGGGGCAAATAAATTAATCCTACTAGAATTATAAATATTACTGCTTTGAAAATAATATTAATATTTTTAATGATGATTGACTACAAAATAAGACACAATAAAATAATAACTGTGATTAAAAAATTTATATACAAAATAACACTGCTACATATGTTACTTACTGTAATATATATTTTTTATATATTTTTAAAAAGCGTGCGAAAGGATCGTGTATTCCTAGATAAACTGAATGCACATTTCAAGTTTTTGTTAATTTCAGTCAAGTTCATATTATTTAGTGTGAAACTTTTCAAAACATGTAGAACCACTTGATTGAAGGCATAGTGGAACATTGCAGGCTTGACACAGCCATCGCGAACGATGGCTGTGTCATTTCTTGTGCTGCAAAGAGCACATCATCTGTATCGACCACCTTCCGTCTTTACTGGAATATGCTTTGCATTTTTCGTACGTTCATCTAGGGGAACATATGGCTTATGCTTTTTTACAGAAACAGTTTTCGGACTGAGACTGCGTTTCTTGATATCTTTCTCTGACCCATCAACAGAAGCTCGCGGATAACTTCTCGTCTAAACTCTATCATTGTTTTGAAATCGCTGTTTTTGTCTGGAAGCATGTTGTAAAGGATGTATGCACTTACGACTGAGACATCTAAGAAGTGAAAAAATAGTCTATGCCACCATTTATAACTCTTTCTGTCTATTTCATACAGGGATTTTAAATGGTCAAACCTGTCGACGAATCCCATATTATAATCCATTATTGCTTGAGGGCATGTTAAGTTGAAGGTATCCCCATTCTTCTCTCTTCTTTCCACATTAACAACATTAGTAGCATTTTCCAGACATGATAATATGCACACACCTCGTTTGTCCTTCCACCTCAAGCATATTATATTATCTTCACTTGACGCCCAATCAAACTCCCCTCTTGTCATGACTTTCTCCGATTTCAAGTTTTTTGGTAAATTTATCCTGTTCATATTTACAGTTCCACATGAAAATATATTTTGAGTGTCTAGAAATCTAAAGAGACTATAGCTAGAGAAGTAGTTGTCCATAAACAGTCTGTGATTTTTACCAAAAAGAGGTTGACACAGAGTGCGAACAACTCTCTCACTTAAATTTTTCTCGTTTGTATCACCAATTTTTTCCCGTGTAAACTTCGAATTGGTAAGCATATGCACTTTCATCACAGCGCATCCATACCTTATACCCCCTTTTTATGGGCTTTTTCGGCATATATTGTTTGAAGGATGAGCGACCTTTAAACTTCACCATAGATTCATCAACGACTTGATTTTCATTTGGACGAAAGAGACAGAGGAATTTTTCCGACAGATGATTTAGAAAAGGTCTTATTTTGTATAGCTTATCAAAATTGTTGCTATCCTTTTGTGGCTGCAATGAATTGTCACTGATGTACAAATTGGAAAGAATCCACGCAAAACGCTTCACTGACATTTGTTGAGAAATGTGTTCATCATGCAAATCTGGTGCATTTGACCAGTAATATCTGTAGCTTGGCAAGGACTTGATTCCCATCAGTAGATTTACTGTTAAAAATCTCAGAAGTTCATCAAATTCTAAAGGACAAAATTGTTTCCCTAGTTGTGTGGCATATAAGTTACTTTGAAATTCAATATCTTTCAACAATTCTACAGTTATAAAGAGCAAAAATACGCTAAGAGGAGTTGGAATTTTTAGTTCCAGAGCTTCAGGTGCAGGACCACTTGGTTCTGTGAAATTTGGGAAGAGTTTTTGGTTTCAAAGTTTTGCTCCATTTTACTTGTGGCTTGGAAGTTGAGGGACACAATAAATCATCAGCTTCATCCTCAGAGCTAGAAATAGTATGATGTCCTACAGTAAAGTTTTCACCATAACCTTCATCTGTTTCACTATTATCAGATGCTGCTGAATCCTCATCTGATGGCAATTGCTCAAATAATGTAAGAGCCTCTTTTACAGATAAACTCTTTCTAGACATTGTTAAATTTATAAATATGAAATCAATTTATATTTTTAGTTGAAAATAAAAACGTCACAATGAAATTATTATTAACTGATTAAGTATAAAGCAAATAAAAAATAGAAAAATCTGATTGACATGCAGAAAGTATTCAAAATATCAAATGTAACTCAATCAAATGGAAGCGCTCTGACCGAACAGAAAAGCTGAACTGAAAAAAGGATCTCAAACCAAAGCTATGTGATCATACCACATGTTGTAAACAAAACTTTGTTTATATTCCCCACCCCCAACTACCCTCATCCAGGCCCCAGAAGCTTCTGTAAGCTTTCTCTCTGGAGAGGAATTGGAGAAAGTTCAAGGTCATATTTATCTGCTCTAACCAGGCAATGGCTAGAGCCTCTAGCCACATTTAAAAACTTTCATATTTTTCGCTAAAATCAATATTTTTTCTCAAGTCATTGTTTGATATATTTAGGCGACAGGTAAATATACATTAATTTGTAAAAATGTATTTAACAGGCCAAAAATTTTCCCCATAATAAAATTCACTAGTGTGAATTTACATTTCTGTCGAAAAGAACCAAGTTCAGCTCTCAATCAGCTAACATGATAGGTTAAATGCTTGTGGTGCTGCCATCTGTATTGATTTTTATATATTTCTGCTTCAATTAAAACATGTGGCTTGAACCTCTAGCCACTGCCCGCTTGGGAAAAAATTTTTGTTTTTGTGGCTAGACTTGCTAGCCACTGCGTGCGAAAGGGTTAAAAGAGTGATCATATGTACTTGATTGAAAGATACATTGTTTAGTTTGTAAAAATGTAATGGTATGATAATTCTTATGTGTGTTTTAAAAATGCAAATGCTTAACATATTGCTACTGTAATACTTGATCTGATTGTACTAAAATTAATATGACTAATGGAAAGCTGGTCAAAATATCTTACATACTTATATGTTGATGTGTATAAAGTGATAAGTTATTGCCTTATGTTATGGGTCATTCTTCAAAAAGTGTAACTTTTCTGTCACATGCGTTTTACAGTAAAAACTTAAGGAACAATTCATTTAACAATGCTTTCTAATTTCATCAAAAATATATCTATTTAAACCTGCCAACTCTCAATTTTTTAATAATATTTTTATTTTAGCATATTTTTGGTTCACAACATGTGAATTCTTACCTTCATGGCATGTCACACACGTGACTGTTTATGTTGCTTAATAACATGTTTAATTAGAAGTATATATTTATTTATTTATTATTCCTTTCACAAGTGTCTCAAATACTAATTTTTTAAGTACATTCAATTTTTTGTTTTCTGTTTTTAGTTCGTTTTAGTAGTACAAGGAATCATGTCATACAATAAATTCTCACCTCCGATACCTAAACACAAAATGCCATTCCTCATTAACACATGGGCAGTAATGACATCAAATTCTATTTTCTATGATACATTCCTTGTTTATTTTCAGTCATAAAGAAGTTGTGAGATTTTTGTAGAAAAACAAGAAGATATATTTTGTTTTAAAAACTAAGTGTGGTTATTGTGACTTCTCACCTCCGTGAACTTGAATTTCAGGAATGTAAATTAATGAAAAAAAAGAAGTGAACATGTTTTTATGTGCTTAACATGTGCAGATTGTAGCAACGAAGAAAAAAAAATTCCCTGAAAATTGTATCCTTTAGGCGTTAGGCCTATATTAATGGAAAATTCCTCATCTCTGTGAATCTCACCTCTGTGACAGACCTTATCAGTGTCATTATTTCTGAGGTGAAAATAAATAATGGAGGGAAAATACATCAATCTTAGGCATTCTACCAATATTATAAATTGCTAGTATATTCTCAAAATTAATAAATACTATTTTTAACATACATTTGAATTAAAGGGATAACTACTAATTAAGCCTTACTTTAACTGAAAGGGTTTAATACTAGATTCCCACTAATCATTAAAATAGCTCATTGTTTGCACAATTAACAATATTACTACTTTGATATTAAATTGGCCTCAATTTTTACACATTAAAAGTTTTTTTCTTTTTTTTTTTAAAGTTCTGTGAAAAAAGCATTTTTTTTTTTAATTTG
Source organism: Uloborus diversus (assembly GCF_026930045.1). Lineage (NCBI taxonomy): Eukaryota > Metazoa > Arthropoda > Arachnida > Araneae > Uloboridae > Uloborus > Uloborus diversus. The sequence goes on from NC_072732.1 coordinate 132,682,494, forward strand.
AGTAAAATAATTGGAACTTAGCTGCGCCATTGTTTATGGTTACTTCTAGTAGGTAACACTTTCATGTAAGAATGAAAAAAAAGAAAACAAAACTTTTTGAAATTGAAAAATATTTGCGTTCAAAAGTTACATTATCTGGAAAATGACACTTATATGAAACAAATTTTATTTCAGGGGAAACACTTGGATTTTGTCATGTTAAATCATTACTACTCGTGGTACAGTGATGTTGGCGCTATTGATGTGATATTTCCCTTGCTTGTAAATTATATGACCAAAGCTCATGACGTATACAAAAAGCCAATCATGATGTCTGAATATGGAGCTGATACGATAGCAGGTCTACACATGGTAATTAGGTCTTTGAAATTTTGTAAGATTTGTCAATATACTTGGTATGAAGATATTTTGATATTTTATTTATTTTTTTGATTTTTTTTCCTTTTACAGTACTTAATTAGTATTGTATAATTTGCTCTGTGGCTCAAATTTATAAAAGTTAAAATAATGAAATTAACTAAACCGCTATACTTCAAATCGTCAATCTGCTCTGCCCTCATATAGTGCTTGTGTGTGGTTCTATGGTTGCCCGTTATGTGAGTCTGTGCTGCAGTGTCAATAGTTTGTGCATTTCATCACTGCAAATGCATGTTGTAAATTTCACATGGTTTGCAATCTCCCTTCAGAGTATTGCATTTTATGTGGCCCGCAGTATGCATATTTTTATCATTTTCTTGGGCTTGCTATCAGAAAATCAAACCATCTCTGTTATAAGATAAATAAATACCTTTGTGCTGAATAGTAAAGTCAGATAAACAACGTAAGTAGAAGCACAAATTTATAAATTACAGCAGATACGGTTTCCCGGCGTTACAGGGAACGCCTTTTCAATGCAAAAACACGGTTTGCACAGGGAAATCAAAAATGAGCTTATGGATGAAAAGACATCCGACAAAGATGTTTTCATCCATAAGCTCATATTCCATTGGCGTTCCCTACGTGTCTGCTAATTTATAAATTTGTGCTTCTACTTACGTTGTTTGGTCTGACTTTACATCTCTGTTATGTTAAAGAAATTTAAACATATAAAAATGTTTAAATATTGGCTTTTGGTACATCTTTCAAGTTATGCGTAAGGAAAAAGTTTTGTCAAGTACAAGCCTTACACTTAACTAAATTAGTTAATCTGACTAAAGAATAATACAAAATGTAATTTTGTCTGTGACATGTATCTTTTAAGGTTTACAGTTGGTAATATTTTAGCTTTGGCGGAAGAATTTTGTTGTGAAGAACTTTTTTTAAAGATTAAATATTTTGAAATCTGGGGCTTTCTATGCAATGTTTAGTTTTTATGATAGGTCTAAAATAGAATGTTGGATTTCATACTTGAGCTGTCACAACTATAAAAATGTAAATAATTCTCTGCGGTATTCATGCCTTTACAAACACTCATTTGTGTTTTTATACATGTAAACAATTGTGTACTGATACTAAAAAACTAGAATCCATTTTAAGTAACGTTGAAAATAGATGCATATTTTTGACAAGTAATATAGTAATGCATAAAATTATAAAATCATTGACAACTGTTTGCACTTTAGGACCCTCCTTTTATCTTCACTGAAGACTATCAAACTGAAGTTATGATGAATCATCACAAAGCTTTTGATATTTTGAGGAAAAAAGGTTTCTTTGTAGGTGAACATATATGGAATTTTGCCGATTTTCTTACATTGCAACGTAAGTGATATTTTTTATACTTTTGTATGTTTTTAAATTATTCATTGAGATTTTTTTTTTTTTTTTTTTTAATTTCTTAAATTTTAGTTTCAGGGAAATTCAATGGATGATGTATTTGTAAGAGATAAAACATGCAACAATTTTCTTCATAAGTAAACTCCCTATTAACGGCAGTCGGATTATCTGCGGGTCTTTTCAATTTGTTTTAAAAATTTATGATTATGTTATTGTTTTCTTTTAGATTTTATACATATATATATATTTGTTATATTCAATGAAAGTAGATGCAATGTAGCAATGGTTTTAATAATAATTAAAATTTATGAGTGATTGTTAAAAATATTTTTCAGCTACTGTATGCACTTAGTATTTTTTTACCTATTTTGGTTAACTGCGGTTTTCGTTTATTTGCAGTTACCATGCCACTCTATTCTGCAGATAATTGGGAATTTCCTGTTACGTGTACATATATATACTAGCAGTACTCGCACAGCGATGCTCGTGCTAAAAATTTAATGGAAGTTCGTTGAATAAAAAAAAATTCACGCCCCCTCCCCTCTGATGTGAATTGATTGTTTTTCTTTGTATAAAATGCGTACACACCTTTTCAAAAAAAAAAAAACTATTTAAGTTTCTTCGGAATTTAAAACTTTTTGTCAAATCATTAAATTAGATTTACAGTTGCTTTAAAACTCTATTTAGCGAGTGGAGCGGTTTTTACTGCGATTTAAAATATTTTGCCAAATAAAAAAAAAAAAAAAAGACATAAAATAATATCTTTCAAATGTAAAAATAATTCCGCAGCTCTATTGTTTATCGCCAAACTTGCCCAGCAACCACGCTATCATAATCCATCTGTCTAACGAAAAAAAAACATCCCGTGGAACATTCAAAAACCATTGTCAGAAAAAAAGAAAATGTACATTTCACTTGGAGAACAACAAATCAAAAGTTTCTTTTCTTTCAAAACAAATCGCCAAAACAATGAATTACATTAACGGTTTCCTTAAAACAATAATCCTAGACTAAACTGCTCAGCGCCTGGCGTGCCAGGCGACCACGCTACCAGAACCCTGCCCTTTTGCGAGTGAAGCGGATGTTTTTTCTTTGGCAATAATAAATGTTTGGGGATATTTTGATAATTGGGAATCTGGCGATCTTTCTTCATTGACGTTAATTTTTGGCTCCAGCGCATGCGCGAGAGGTATTTTTCTTTGCAAATCAAAACAGAGATCGGAAACATCTATTCACCTAGGGTTATTTTAAATCAGCAGGGTTACCAAAATAAAATTATTTACGCCAAAAAATGAGACGACGGCGACAGATTCCCAATTATCGAAATATCCCCAAATGTTTCGCCAAACAAACATAAAGGTATAAAATCACATTAACAGTTGCTTTCAAATCATTATATATTAAGAGCTGCATCGCCCGGTCTACCTTGAGAACAAAAATTGTGTAAGTGACATATATTCAACAATTAATTAAAGAAATAACTTAGTAACTTAAATAAAAGAAAAAAAAAACACCATGCAAAATTACCCTTCCCAACAATGACGACAGATATTAAAATACTTTTAAAAAATTAAAATGCAAAAGATGTATTTTAAAAGCGTAACCATGGAAAATGAAATAAAATAAGTTTGAGAAATCAGATGCAAAATAAGGAAATAAACAATGGATTCAAAAAGCGTAACCATGGAAACGCGAAAATAAAATGGTTGACAACCTGAATCAAAATGACAGATTTCGAAATTGATTTAAAAACGTTTGTAACTTTTTTTCCTTTGAAGATAGAAGCTAACTTTTTTGACCAAAGGTCGAGAGAGGTCGTGAGAAAAAATCTCGCTTTTCCCAATGGTGTCAAAAAGAAAACTGTGGGACAATTCTTTCACTTTTTATTGATAGATTTAATGAAGAAAGTAGTGCCTAAATTTCAGCTAAGCCTAAAAAGTTCAAGCTAAAAACGCAAATTACTCCCGCCGTAATTAAGTTAGAGCATTGAAATAAATTGTTTAAAATGCAGAAAATTCTACCCTTTTTAACGATATATAATATTAATATGTGCAAGTAATTTTTCACCCCTTTAATAGCCAATAATAGGCAATTTACGTGAAATTTAGGCCTAAATTTGAATATAAAAAGAACTATTTATTGGAATTTTTTCAAATTATAGCCTATGTTACTCAGTGAGAAAGCACATTTCATATAGTGAAAGAATTTTTCAAATAGGTGCAGTGGTTCCAGACATTACCTCGAACATATAAACACACAAAAATTTGCCCTCTCTCTCTATAATATTAGTAAACATTGGTTTAGATTTTTAAAATAACTGCTTTTCTTTGTGCTAATATGAAATGCTTTTATGTATCCCTTTCAAACTACTGCATACTTAAAAATAAAATCTTATGCACATCTTTGCAACGCTCAAAACGTATTATGTTTCAATTGTAGTGACATTCACGGTGGTGGCAGAACCAGAAATTTTTTTCGGAATCGGTCAAGGCCAACAAGTTTTTTGTGTGTGTGTGTGCCAAAAGATTTTTAAAATTTTTAATTAAAATTCTTTTCTAGAAGAAATATTATTTAATAACCATTCAATGTATTTTTAATGATATAAAATTAAGCATACACTTCTTAAAATGAAATTCTTCCGTTTTTTTCAGAAATTACCCGAGTTGTTGGAAACAAAAAGGGTATTTTCACAAGAGAAAGGCAACCTAAAGCAGCGGCTAAACTTCTTAGATGTCGCTATCATAAATTGTTAAATCGTGCAATCGAAGGAAGTATTGCATATTGTCCTGTAGTGGGGGATGTTAATGAAGCCACATGCTCTGCACCACTTACTTGAGACTACAACATTTCTTCTAGTCATGCATGTTCCTAATTGTCTTTGATATTTAAAGACTTTCTGATTTTTTTTTCATACCAAAGAGTAATTTTATTATTTTTATATGTGCTTATTTTTTGTACAAAATCAAAGTAATGTTTTTGCATTTAAATGAATAAAAGCGTACAATTCTGGTCTTAATACTGAACTTATTTATTTTAAATTCATTTTTTGGTAAGACAAATATTTTCATGTTGAATGAAGAAAATTGCACTACGTAATCATGTTGACAAGTTCCATGACGTAAACTGAAAGGATGGGTATCAAATATACATTCGAGTTTCATAACTAAAATATTCCTTTATTTCAAAATTTTTATTGGATCTCAAATTTTTTAGAAAGCTGTGGAATTTTCTTATAACTTGAACAGTCAATAACTCAAAGGTTTCTGCTGGTATCTTGGGACTTAGAGTTATCCAGAGTTGACTGCATACAATTTGGAGGAAAGAGTCATTTGCTTTGTTAAATCATAACCATTTGCATACCCCTACGATCTGGTTAGCAATTATACAGGGTGTTTTATACTGAATGAAACATAACAAAAGCACATGTTGCAATTATTTTATTTTAATAAATCAAGCTTACAGCCAATTTAGCAGCCCTCCCAAATGCATGACATATATCTGCGCAGTATATTCTAGTTCTTGCTGCAATTGTGATAGAATATACAGTAAAACCCCTCCTAACAGACACCCCTCAAATGCAGACCCCCCTCTTATGTGGACAATTTTTAATTCCCTGATTTCAATGTAAATGATTCTTAAACCCCAGTCCTGCGGACACCTCTCTGTTGCAGACAAAAAATTTTATCCTGTTAGTGTCCGCATTAGAGGAGTTTTACTGTATTTTTTCAATGATCAAGCATTCCAGTTGCCTGTTACTTCAGGGTGTTGCTTCCATTTCCTGAGAACTCAAAAGAGTAAGTCCTGGATAAATAGAGGCTCGAACACTTTGTCTTTAACAAGTTCCATGAAAAGAAGTGAGCTGGGGATCTTGGTGGCCAAAACAGCAGTGGCATGTTGTTTTTTTTTTTTTTTTTAATTATTTTGTTAGGTTAAAAAAAATCTTAATTTAAACTTTAAAATGGCATTTTTTAAGTGCTAGGTAGATGACACCTTTCTCAATCTATAACATCAGGAAAGTATTAAATAAACATTTTGAAAACAATATATAATTTATTGGAAGGTTGAATTAATCAGAAAAAAATGAATTTAAAACTATTCATAAACAAAGCAGATGCAATCATTTCCATCTATACTAAAGAATATGAATTTCTTTTATTGCTTTTATTTACATCGCCAAAGCGTGAAAACATAGTGCCTACACTTTGATATCAATCAGAAAATTGAACAAAAAAAACTTTTCATACTTGCAAAAATTGCATAATAGTGCTAGTGATCCACGTCCAGCTGACCACCAAGCCGCATCATCCACCTTGCAACCCAGAGTCTTTGGTCTCGTAAACTGAGATGGGCCCAGTAGGCCTTGGCCTCCACGAGTTGTTGCACCACGGACTTTAGTTCAGTGCAGGTGTAATTAGCATTAACATTGTTTTCATAAAAAGCAGTGGAAGGAGTCCTTCATAAATAGTACAATTCTTTAGTTAGAAGCAAACCTATGTGCGAGGAATCTGACCAAAGTGTGCACTCCCTATACTTTCTTTACCATAATTTCACTACAAATTAAAGAAACAACTTTTTGTTTCATTAAACTATTTGCTTTTTTTCAACATAAAAATATCACTTATAACAAGATTTTGTAAATAGAAAATTCTGAGAAATACTTTTTTCACTTTCATGATAAAAATTTTGCTGAATTTATTTTTGAAGCAGAAAATGCTCTATAAGTTCATTTTGTTCCATTTCTTCTTTCTTTAAAGATTCATGCTGAACTTTTAACCTTAAAAAAATACAAATTTACCAATTACTGTATGGAATTACAATGAGTTTCATTAATTAGAAGTTTAACATACATTTTACTAACTTCAGTGAAAGATATCAAAAGATCAGGCATGCCTAATAAAGGCATTTGCAATTTTCGGTCTAAAATATTAAATTTCGGAAAACAATCGTTTTGCTTTTTAAGCAAGAAAAAAAGTAAAACTTTTGAAAGGCTTCTGCTAAGTTCTATAAAAAACCTTTTTTTTTTTAAATTTAACTGTCTTACTTCAATACATTTCATGAAATAGTCAAATTATATCTTTATTTGGAAATTCTTCAATTCGTGGAATTTGTTTATTACTGTCAATTTTGATTTAAAATGTTAATATTTCTTTTCAAATAATAAAATTTTATATAGTTTACATGTTGGTACTTGATTTATTATTAATTGAATGTGACAGCGATCCAACCGCGTAAACCAAATTGAGTGGCCTTGCAATGTCAAAAAAGTAAGATCAGTGGAGTGTCGCAGGAGCAAGAAGCAGATGAGACAAGCAATTTGTTACTGTTTTATGAGTTTACAAAAAGAACTCTACACACTTTTTTAGAAATCTTTTATAGGAGTTTAAAGCTAGAATTACTGGAGGGGTCATTTTGACCCAAAGCAAACTTTTTTTGCAAACTGCTCCTCAGTATTTTCATAAAAAGCTTAATGCTTCCATAACATTTCCTAAATCACCGTACTGTGTAATAATATAGTTTTCTAGAAAATTGTATTTTTTTTAAAACCCAAACTAAAGGGTCATACCTAAAAGTGTGAGTAGGTGTCATTTTGACTCTTTTGAGAAAAAAAAAAGTGCAAATACATTTACTGATGCTGAAACAGAGCCGAAACTCAAAAATGTCTCTTAGAACACATCATTGCAAGAACTTGAAGCATGCATAATGTTTTTGTATATAAAAGGAAGTATTATCCAGTAATTTTTGAAAAACAACTGAAACTGTTCTGGTTATTTTATGGGTATTTTTAAATTTTTGAAATACCTTATTTCTTTCATTATATATTCTTAAAATATCTACATCCTTTAAACAAACTGCATTTATTATAAATATGTTTATTTTTAACTAAATTTTACAAATACATTAAAACCTGTAAAGTTGACCAGCCTTGTAAGTTAACCACCGCATTTTTCACAGGGTTCATACTCCATTTGGATGAAAAAATTCCATGACTTTTCGAAGACTTTTTCATGACTTCATAAAAATTTTCATGACCTTGTTACGTGGAGAGAATAGTACACTATTTAATATCAAACTTGCCAATTTTTGGCAATGAGCAGTAGCAAAACTTCTATGTGAATACCACTACCTCATCGAAGCACTTACTCATGATTGAAAAAATATAGTGGACACCTAAAAAACTAAACTATTATATTATATCTTTATCATATAAATTTAAGTAAAGTAAAAATACAGTAAAAGCAATACAATGATGATTAAATGTCTAAAAATTTCTTTGTAAAAAGGCAGGATGATAACGAATGGGAGAAAGGTTAAATGAGTCATTAATAAGTTTCAATAAATTTGCTTCAAAAGTTGCATTTTAGTGTCGACAGTGCATTAAATCATCCACATAATTTGACAGTATTTTGGTTCTTTAAAGTAAACCCACATACTTCAGTAAACTTATGTTTCTAAACCAGATATTTATTTTTAAAAAAAACATTTAGTAGGGAATTAATCTTTTGATTCAAATGTACTTATTTACTTATTTGCACATTTTCAAATGCATATAAGTTAATAGGTTCAGAAATTCCAGAACATAGTGTTGGATTCCTAACATTGAACGTAGCAGTGCAGCTAGTTTTGCATGCTGTATGTTGAGCGCTACTGTTTTAGAATATTAGAATTCCACTATTTCTGTATAAAATCTCCTGAGTAAAGACCTGCTTTTTCTAAAGCTTTCAACAAATTGAGATAAACTGATGAATTTAGTAAAGTTTTTACGAGTGATGAAAACGAACTCAGATGCAATTGAATTGCGTTTTTTGAGTGGGCGTGGCAAAATCAAGAACGTACAAACTCTCTACTATAGAACATAAAATATAAAAGTGTTTAAAATAATGGTAAATACGAAATAAGTGATAACCAAGTAATAAAATCACATTGGAAAAAAAGACGAGCGGCTGCTACAGAACTGGATTTAATGAGATTTCAAAACTCAGATTTGTTTTTGGAATTGTTCAATTTTCCAGTTTATATGTGCAGTACTGTTAAATCACTCTAAATTTCTAATGCTCTTTTAGCTACTGTTACTCCTCTTAGTCCAGGACATTTTCCCATGACTTTTAATAAATTTTCATGACTTTGAATGAAAATTTCAATCTTCCATGACTTTTTCAGGTCTGAAATTTGCTTATTTTTTTCCCATGACTTACCAGGATTTCCATGACCCCTACGAACACTATTTTCAGGTACAGAATCAGTTCTATATCATATAAATCAACCTCTATAAGTTGATCACCTGTTTAAGTTGACTACTAAAGCACTGCAAGTGGTCAACTTACACAGGTTTCACAATACATAACATTATGTAGGGAGCTATGCAGATTTTTTCTCAGGGGTCAAAATGACCCCTGCCATATTTCTAGGTACAGGAAGATTGCCGTAACTGTAGTGTTAATATAAACACAGTTAAAAAATAATCTTCATTCCAGTACCCAATGCTGACAATTACGATTGGATGAATTTCATTCATGTCATAAATGATTGATTCAGCTTTCAGAAAGAAACCAAACAAATAGTGTAACAATGAAAAAATTTGAACGTTATCAAGACACAAGGATTTAAAATTCCTGAAATGTTGAGAAAATCACCAAATTTAATGACTTGGCTAGAAATTAAATGAACATGTGATTTCACTGTCTGCATGTGGCGAGACATCCATCTGCAAAGCATCTGAAAGATGTCTTCCATTATCCACTGAACTTGTTAAACTTGGGGAGTTTTCGGCAGACTTAGAGACCTCATATTTTGATAAGGGGGACACAAGGGCGAATAATTCACGCTTTCAAAAACATGATTGCTCATATTTTTAAAGAAAATCATTACTACTCTCTTGTATGACTTCCTGGTCAATATTATTTTATTGACAGCAGCTGATTTCCTTAACAAATAAGTCCATTGTGTAGCAGATAGTTTCAACATTTTTTTATCTTATTTCCTTACTTACCTTTCTAGCTGCAATTTTTTCTCAATTATTAAGGCTTGTAGTTGCTGTTGTTGGGCTTCTCTTTGTTTTGTTATCGATTTTAAGAGGTTTCTAGAACCAATGGCCTGAGTAAAAAAGGAAACAACAAATAAATAGGTATTTCTTGTTACAGCTTGAAAATTGAGTCAATGCATTTCTCAAAATACAATATGAATAATTATTGAAAATCCAAGAAATACAAGAAATAATAATGCATAAAAAAGTAATATGTATTATGGAATATTCAGTCAGCCATATACTGTTTTAATAATATTTTTACAGCTTTAAATCTTGATTTTGATATGATGGTACAAGGCATAATTTTGCTACGTTCACCTTTAAAATCTGACTGGAAAAATATTTCTTGAGTTGAAGCATTGCCAGCAAGCAATTACATTCAAGTTTGTATAAAAATATAGATAAATTGAATCTGTTTTTAATGGCAAAATGAGAAACAAGCAGCAAGAATTTGATACAGTATTACTCGTTTTGGGAAGCAATGCTGCCGTAAAATACAATTTTAACTACTATTCAAGATCTAATTTCAATAAAAACCATGCTTTCCTGTGGGGCTGTAGTAGCCTGATTGGTTAAGGAATCGGACTTGTGACCGGAGGGTCCCGGTTCGATCCCAGCTGGTCAAAGATCCACTTAATATGTTTAATATGCTCATGGTCACTAAGTCCACCAAGGGAAACAATACCTCTGGGGGTGGTAGGCCAGAAGTTATTCGGCTTCTGGTCTGGCTCTAAATTATTCAACTGTCCATAGACGGTGCAGCCATATATCTTGTTGTCTGAGCTAAATCGGACTTCTACCTAGAAATAGGCACTCGATTAAACGGAAGCTGTACCCCTCTGCCTTAAAATCGAGTAACATTGCTACTCAGGCCCGGGTTCCCAACTGGCATAACTAACAACAACAATGCTTTCCTGTAATGTGACAGGGTATTGTGAAACATGCAAATACTGCAGACTAGCTTAAGAGCAGGAATTTTTTGGATTCTTCAATTAAAAGTAATGGACCTGTATCAGTTTATACTGCAGTGGAGCAGGGACCGATTTACACACTTGGGTGACCTGGGGCACTGACAAATATGGTGCCCCCCTCCTCTACAAAAAATATGAAGTGTTAGACATATTTTGATAGAAAGAAAACTTTAAAATATCAATTTCATACGAAAAAAATTAATAATTAAGATGTTTTGCGAAGAAATCATTGAATATAAATCTAAAATAAATTTATAGTTTTCATGTATGGTCGAATAGAGCTACCGGTTTACCCGGTTGGTTGATTGAGGAGGTGATGACGACATCAACTGTTAGTGCGGTGACGCCTGTTATATGCTTTCATTTAATAACAAAATTGTCCAATGACAAAAAAATTTTGTTCCTTTTAGTTAGAAGCCCCGAACACTGGTCTTTAAGAAAAAAAAAATAATGATAGAAATTTGGTGCCTCCTTTCCATTGGTGCAACAGGCCCAAACCTTGAATGCCCTGCCGTAAATTAGTCCCTGCTGTGGAAGTTGTTAAGGGCTTCATCTGCAGAATGGAATTTTTCAGGTATTTGAAGAAATACATTTTGGATTCCATTCTAACAACAGAAAAATGTTAGAATTTGATTTTTTCTTTTAGCATAACCTAAATAAGCTTGCACAATGCAGCAAAGATACTATAGATGACAAAAATACAAGAATTTGCAATAACTAATGATTTAACTTCAAGTGGTAGAATAGATGGATCTTTGAAAAAGGTAGCAAATGACAAACATATACTTTGGATAATTATGAGAGAAAGATTATAATAAAGACTTTTAATAAGCATTAAATTAAATGGAATGTATAAATTTAATTCCTTTAAAAAATTGTTGGAAATAGGATGTTCCTTTCAAAAATATTTATAGTTTGGTAATCTTTAACTAAACCAACTTAATAATGGCCCAGCAAATGAGGTTCAGCTTTACTTCATTGGCTATGATCTTTATGTAAATTCTTTGCAAAAACATTGCCTCCCAGTTGGTTATTGCGTAGCAGAATGGCAGTGGAATACTTGCTCCAAGAGGTCTTAAGAGGTTGTGCAGTCATTTATTTACTTGCTATGATTTCAATTCCTCCAATCAGGAGTGGAGAATAAAGTAAAATTCCATAAAGGGGTGAAAGTTGAAAAAATTGTCAAAACAAAATTTTTATAAATAAAAGAGTGGTGGGGGCAAATTTAGTTTTTTAGTGAATAAAATGATTGAATACAGAACTTAATACAAGAAAATTTAAAACATAATATCTATGAAAAATGTTCAAAAATAAACATACTGAAAAATAATGATTGATTAATAAATAAATTTACAACAAACTGCTTTACTTTATTTTTTATTTAAGGGTGAGGGTGATTATTTTTTATTATCATGTATTTATATATGTAGTATAATCTTTCATATGATTTCATTATTCAGTAAACTTCAGGTTATTTAAGGAATATGGTAACATAGTAACAGCGGATAAGCAAATTCCACGGATAATCCGTAAAATAGATGAAAAACAATACCATACTTATGCAAACTGAACCCTGGCAGCATTGTAATGCTGTGATTAAGACATGTGTATCCTTCACAATGCAGTCAGGTTATGTTTGCTTCAACTATAGTGTATGCATAAGCTTAAAAATCATTGACATTCATATACATTAAAACTATAGCTAAAAAACTATGTAACAATGTGTCATTAATGCAAACTTATTACACACATATGTGAGAGAAGCATGCAAACATATTACAGATCTCCCTCAGCACTTCCCGATCTACTTTCGCGGTTTTTCAAAATTTTCAACTGGCTTTTCAGCTTGTTTAAACTCTTTCCTTGAAAAGAGTAACAGAGTATTGTTTTCAAGTAAAGAAAATTCTGAGGCATGGGCACCCATTTAGGGGGGGAGGGGGGAGCAAGTGGAGGCTCAAGCCCCCTTCTTAGAAATTAGAATTTCCTTGATTTTAGTACTTTTTTCTTTGCAAAAATGTAAAAGCATTTCTTTTCGAGCCACTAATGAATCAGTTATTTAAAATGTCAAATTTTACTAACTCTAATCTGCACTGAAATTGGTTTCTATGGTGAAAATATCCTGCTAAACCACGGGGAAAATATCTGAGCCCCCCCCTCCCCTTGAAATTTTGCATATGGGCACCCATGTTCTGAGGGGTAATAGAACAGCCAGTTGAAAGAGAGAAGGGGCAAAAATGCTGAAGTATAAAGAATTGTTGCTGTTTTCAGTCATTAGAAATTTACTGGAGTGTGTGTATCATTGTATAATTGCAAAAGGATAAAGGCATTTGCAAATGGTGTTAACTACTTACTTTGCAAAGAATGCAGAGGAAGGATGAGGGAGATATGTATCATACATTTCCACTTATTTAATCATCCAATAAGCTGTGCGGTACTGTGTAAGAACTGTGAATTTAGTTTAATGCACAAAAAGAACTATATTTTAATATCTTATTTCTCATATTCTGTGTAATTTACAGGATAATACAAGTGCAATTAGGACAGAAGGATGTTATTGCACTTTTTCAGGGCTCTAACTATGTAAAACTATTGCATTAAAAAAAGTCGTAAATAAGTTCTCAGAGCTCTAGCTAGGAAAATATTCGATTAAGAAATAAAGAATCCAACTTAGCAGAAATTCACTTACCTCGGTAGAATCTGGAACAAATTAACCTTGATAAATGAGGGTTGACTGCAATCGAGACAGATCAAGCTAGGTTACACCAAAAAGGTACAGGGAAAGGGAGGGAATTTTTTTCAAACAAAACTGGTACGGTTATTTGATGTGCATGCAGGTAATGTAGATCTGAAAATCAGTAAGTGGTGTAGATCTAAAGCAATAAGTGCTGTAGGTCTAAAAATCAGGTTTCAACCAGTCAGGTTTCGGTGACCTTAGAAGGTTTTATGTGTTGAAAAAGAAGAGAAAAAAAAATTAATACTTTAAAAGTTGAATTTTCATGGGTGTATTTATTTATCTGTATTCTTAATCATCACTGAAGATTTTTTTTTTAAGGCGAAAGATCGCAGATAATCGAGAGTTCACTGTACAAATATAAAAAAAAACCAATTTGCCGAAATTTTTCAAAAGATATAATATGGAACATGACAAGTTATTTAAAAAATATCCCACTGCTCAAACAGCTGGTTGCCATTTTTGCATTTTCATGTTAGTTATTGACTCGTTTGAATTTGTTTAAGAGATTATTTAATATTTTAATTATTTAATTTAATAATTCAATGGGATTTTTTTTCCTTTTAATATAACTGCTAGTTTTTCTTAATAGATTGTTTTGTTTAAAAACTAAACATTACATTTTAAACTTCGGCAATAGCGTTTGACTAGTTTGACAAACAAGTTTGAAATTGGGTCAAGTGTAAGTTAAGATAACAGTAAGTAAGTTAACATAACAACAGTTAAGATTTAAACTTTTCTAGACTTCATACATTGTTTTTTTTTTTTTTTTTTTTTTGTTCCTTTTTAAATTTTATTCTGTTTGGTCTCAAATTTTTTGAAAAGATGGAAATCTGTCAAAAGACTGAACACTTTCACCCATGATTTCATGTAAGCATTAATTATAAATAAACTGAAGTTCATATTTGTATTACGTATAGTAATCAACAAAATCATTAATCAAACAAAAATTATTACAAACACTTATACGAACTTTTAGTTTTTCTTTTTCTACTTCAGCTGCTAATGAGTCGGATATTTGAAGAAAACCGTCAACGACTGTCTGAAACTCGGAAATTTCTAAAACAATTGTTTTGAATCAATGCAACAGTCAAAAAACAAAATTATATTTTAATTAGAATATGTATGCATAAAGTGAATAAAAATGTGAATTTAGTAGTTTTTTATGAATATTTAAAAAATAAAAGGGATTGTTTATACACTATATGACCAAAAGTATTGGGACGCTTTCAAAAATTCAGTTTTACGGATTTCTCAAGAAATAAGAGCCCAATTGCTCTAATTTTTTTCACATAAAAAGTATACTCTAGCTGTCATTTTCCAATAAAAATTAAGTCTGTTATTCATTTAGAGGACCAGCAACAAATTAAGGAAACAAAAAAAGGTTTTTGATCCTTTTTTATTGTAAATAGCTGGGGATAAGCTATATATTTCAGAAATAAGTTAAAATACATCAAAAATTTATTTTTATATTTTCCTGAAAGTATCTCTTATACCCACAGAGATATAAGCATTTCTTTCAAAATACAATTTTTTTTGAAGGTTTTCGGCTCATATGACGCAGAGTTTTTTCGTCAAACGTTACTAAACTTTCAGAAAAGACGGTTTTTTTTGACGATCCGGTAGCAGAAACTGCGAGATGCGAGACGTGCGTCGCAGATTTTTCAGCGGCCTGCAGACAATTTTAACAAAAGAACAAAAAGAAAGAAATAATAAATAAATAAGACTAAAAAAAGAGAAATACAACTTGGCAAAGATAGTTTAGAGATCATTTTTTGACCAGAAAGTCGATGGATGCTTTTAGCATACCAGCTAGGAACATAGGCGCCATATTTGGTCATTCACAAGATCGAAGTAGATAAGATGCTTAAGTGCCTAAGTTTTCAAAAACGAAGCAGAATTAGATGTTTTATTTAAGTGCAAAAACTAATGAAAATAACTTAAAATGTGCAGCAAATCGTTTTATTTTCAATTTTTATTTTTTTTAAGTAATTTTCTTGAGAAATGAAAAGTTTTAGATTTAAAATTTCACCTTATCCTCATTGCTTTGGACGCAAAAGCGCTAAAAAGTTTTCAACTAAAGTGTAATCTCATGAAGATTTTTCTTTTTAAATTATTTTTTTTGCAACAAATTCAAAAATTTATATCTTAATTTTCGGTTTAGTCGCCATGTTTGGTCATTCCCAAGATGTTGGTACGCAGTGGCGTAGCTAGGGAGGGGCGGAGGGGGCGATCCGCCCCGGGCGGCACTTTTTGGGGGGCGGCAATGTCAGTCTTCATGCGAAAAAATTTAATATGTTTTTCCGATAAGGAAATCATGCTTTTAATCTATTACTGGAGGCAAAAAAGAAAAAAAAAATCTTCAAATTGTAAGGTTTTAGTATGACTATGATAATGAAATTACTCTAATAGCAAAATATGTGTCTTTCTTGTGGACATCTCAGCACTATTGTTTGTTTTTTTCTCTTTCTTCGTCTCTAGCTACAGACTGAGGGAGATGGTAATGTAAAGTCAAGGAACCATGTTTTTTTTTTTTTTTGCTGTTAAGGTTAACTATTATGGAGGAAACAATAAATTTCATAACCTTTAGTTATATGATGAAGCTACCACTTGATTTTAAGTAAGTTCTTAGGAAACCGCCGTATTTAAAATAAAAAAAAACTAAGAAAAGTGACAAGTGTAAAAAGAGGGAGGTCTCAAATGATGGGCGATTTCTTGCTCATTTTCAGGATAGCATTATCTGCTTTAACAATTGCTTTGATTGGTCATAAACTACAAAATTTTCACTAAGACAGAATGAGTTTTCTGTTCATTTTATAAAAAAAATTATTCACAACTCGAATAATAATTGCTTGTACTACTGTATTATATCAACTAATTCCTTCATACAATGAGTTTCACATTTAGTTATTCCATTTAAGGAAAGATTTTTAATTAGTAAAATGATCTCTAGGCAAAGCCTTTAACATTTCGACCTCTATTAGTGAAAAAGAGAATCATCTAAATTTGATAATATAGCAGTACCAGATCTAGAGAAGGGGATTGAGTCTTGCTCATACCCTGGGTGGCAACTTCTTAGTTTGGCAACATTAGGTGAGTCGCTCAAGCACCGATCCAAAAGGAACCTATAACTTCCTTTGAGAAACCAAATTGACCCTAAATTTGCATTTCTAAAACTTTAAATTAGGAAAATTTCCCCGACTTTTACGCTTCTTCCTACTGTCACAAAGCTTAAAATGCGTTTTCAGGACTTTAATTTTGAAAAATTTCAGGAGGAAAGCCACTTGCCATCCTTTTCTCCCGTAATTTGGCCAAACATAGCCTAAAACAGCGTTTTGGGGCGTCTCCCTTTTCAGCCCCCTCCCCCGCTTTCTGCTGTCTAAACTGCCAAAGATAGCTTTATAATGTGTTTTGAAGCCGGAGAATTTTGACCCACCGAAGACAGCGCGTTGTTAAGCCCTTAATAAATGTCACATTTTTCGGAAAGAGCAACCGAATCTTCCTATCCCTTAACGTCCTCAAACAGCCCAAAAGTGCAGTTTTAGGCCTTGAGTCTCGAAACATTTCCAAGGAGTAACGCCCACTCCATCCCTTCACATCTCATCTTTTAGCCTAAAATTGATTATTGAGTTTTTATAACTTCAAAACCAACAAACTCCTGAGGACGGTAAAAGCCATGACCCTTCTTGTATAATGATTAAAGATAGCCTAAAGGGTGTATTTAGAACATCAACTTCGAACTTTAAAATCCCCATCTCATCCAATGTCTCCAAAAATAGCTTAAAGTTGGGTTTTTGAAACTTAAACTTCAGAAAAATTCTAAGGTGTGCACGAAATCACTTAACGTCATCACAGTTGGCTCCAAATTTCGTTTTTAGGAATTTCTGATGGAAGACCGCAAATCCTTTTTTTCTCAGTAGTGCAGAGCTTAAAAGGAGCAACACTTACGAAAAAGATTTCGGATGGGAAACTCCCCACCGAACTCTCTCTCATAACGTTGTCCGTCAAACAACCGCTGAAGTCGCGTTTTTAGGGAGTCATTTTCAAAAAGTCATTTTTAAAGATAGCCTACAATAGCGTTTTTGAAACTTCAGCAACGAAAAACTTCCAGAGAGCTCCTGAATGTTCCCCATTCTCTTCTTAAACGTCATCAAAGATAGACTAAAATTGATTTCAAGTTTGAAAATATTTCTGGAGGAAAATCCAGTCTTTGTTAGAATTAGGGGAGACCCTTATAGCACTAGATACAGCTCACATTTACGTGTTTTTCAGTTTTGTTGAAAAATTTCCCGGACAGCGCCCTCGAACCTTCCCCAATATCTTCACGTATCCAAAGATAGCCTAAAATTGTTTTTTTTAACACTTCAATTTCGGAAATTTCCTTGAAATGTCCCGACCCCCTAACGTCACCAAGGAATGCATAAAACTGATTTTAATTCTGAAAATAAAATGCAATAAATTAATCTGGAAGGAGCTACAAGCATCTTTTCTACAAGCGTTACTAAAAATTGCTTTAAATTCCGAATTTTGACTTAACTTTTGTAATGTTTCCATGGAGCTTTGAATTCCCCCTCCCCTTCTCTTTGCAAGAAAAATAAGAAGGAAAAAAAATAAGCTTCTTTTCTTGTTCATTAAAATCTTATTAAAATACTTTTTACAATTTAATGTGTCAACTATTTGCCATCAAAAAGGGCGGCATATTGTGGAACCGCCCCGAGCGGTAGAAAGTGTAGCTACACCACTGTTGGTACGCAAGACTTGGTAAGTGCCTACGTTTTCATAAACATAATTGGATGTTATTGCAATGCAAGCTGCTAAAAATTATACAAAATATACCATTTTTCGGATAATTCTTAATTACTGTCTTAAAAAATGCAAAATTTTATCTTCAGAATGTTATCTTATCTTCATTGCTTTAGAGAATAATGTGCTAAAAACTGACTACTTCATCTAAGTTGTAGTTCTTAAGGATTTTGAATTTTTTTCTACTTTTATGTTACTAATTCAAAAATCTATTTAGAATCATGTATTTTTCGCGTTGACCCCATGTTTGGTCATTTGCAAGATGGAAATAGACGAGACTATCACTTCCCTAAGTTTCCAAAAACAGAATTTGATGTTTACCTCAATACAAACTATTGAAGATTACATAAAATGTACAATAAATCATGTTTATTTTTAAATGATTTTCAAAAAAAAATGTGAATTATTACCTGCACAATTGTATTTGCATTGGAAGCTTTGCTACAAACTGAAACATTCATCTAAAAGCAGTTTCCTGCCAACTTCTCACTTACTAATTTATTTATCGATTCATTTTCTGAAAAAAAAAATTCAAAAACCTATTTTATCTTAAATTTTCCACATTTAAATAAATGTGTATTGAATAATTGCTTTTCATAGTGCACAGAGTTCTATTTATTTTTATGAAAAGTAGTGAAAACTGTCCCCCCCCCCCCTCATTTTTTTTATACCTTAAAACGCGGCGACAGTGGTGGCCACAAAGTTTTTCAGGTCTAGCGGACACTGGGAAGTTGGAAAATTTCTGAGTCTTGACCTTTACTTGTGTATTTTATGAAAAATTGAAATGATTGAAACTGATAATAATGCTGCAGATTATTTTCAACTGCCCAAAATAGTGTCGCAGACTGGCTAGAAAGTTTCTGCTACTGGGTTTGACGGCATGTTCGAAAAACATTATAATAAAATTTGAAGTTAAAAAATTGAAAATTTATTGAAATATGATCATTTTAAGCAATTAAATTTTCACTGCGCATGCGCGAGAGATGCAATTAAAAGCATTTATAATCCAAAGCTCAGATATATCCTACAACTCATAAAAAATTCTATTTCAAAATCTTTAAAATTTAAAAAGTTATGAGCTATCTAATGAGGCCAATTTCTATAACTCTTGGATAGGCAAAAAATGGTAAGGGGTTGTTCGCAAACTGACTACTCTTTCCTGCTATTGTTGCAGAGTGATTCATGATAAGAACGGATTATTTGAGAACTATCCTCACGATCCTAGTAAGCAAAATATCTTGTCTCAGCATTGCATAAAGGTTGACATGCAAGATAAATCATCTTGCATTAATGCTGCCTCAATATTGTTATGTTACTCCATTTCTGCTGTCAGCAGGCTGCCACAATATTGACTGACAAGGTGTATGCAGCATAATATCAGGAAAATATCAAGGTAGGCTGCTTTTGTAATCTTGCATACGTATTGATATGTCAGGATAATATCAAGATGTTGTCATGACAGCATGAAATCAAGGTTAAAACAAGATAATCTTGCTTTTGTAATATTGTATATGTATTGATATGACAGCATAATATCAAGATGTTGTCATGACAGCATGACATCAAGGTCTAGGAAAGATGATCTTGATTTTGTAATATTGCATACGTATTGATATGACAGCATAATATCAAGATGTTGTCATGACAGCATAAAATCAAGGTCTAGGCAAGATGATCTTGCTTTTGTAATATTGCATACATATTGATATGACAGGAAAATGTCAGGATACATTGACATGACAGTATGAAATCAGCACGTTTGCAAGGTGTTTTATCCATTTATTTATTTGTATTATTTTCAATTTAAACTCGAGAATTAAATTTCATTCCTTAATTATTTCTGTTATTCTGCAAGATAGTTTTCTAGCCTAAGAATATTTTCTTATAGCTGACATCTGATCTGAAATTCATATAAAGGTTTTAATAGTACTCACAGAATGCAACGCTACGTGCAGCTTCTCTGAACCGACTGAATCAAAAGTCGAAGCAGGAAGATGTGCTAGCAATGCGAGAGACGCTGGGTAGAAAGAACTGTGCGCATGTGCAAGTATCAACGAAGGTCCACCTGTTCTATTGTGTACTAATTACCTTGATGGCGACAGCATGAAATCAATATCATCTCGACAGCGTCAACATGTATGCAATGTTGTTATTGTAAGGTAAAATCAATATTGATATTTTAATATGAATGCAATGTTGCATACGTGTTGTTATTGTAATATTGCTTTTTAATCTTTATGCAAGCTTTATGCAGTATGAAACATGTCAATATTGACACCATCAGTATAATATCAAGATCTGTCAAGGTTGATGCAAGAAATTTTGCTAGTAGGGATTCTTCGTCTAGCCAAGAGTTATTAAAATTTGGCTCATTAGATCGCTGATAACTTTTAAGATTTTAAAGATATCAATGTGGATTTTTTTTAATGAGATGTAGGATAAATCTGGGCTTCTGCTTATGGAAGTTATAAATAATGCATGCACAGTGAAAATTTAATTGCTTTAGACGTTCATATTTCATTAAATTTTCAATATTTTAACTTCAAATTTTATTATTATGTTTCTCTAATATTCTGTCAAATATTCTGAAAGTTTAGTGACGTTTGAAGGAAAACTCTGTGTGATATGAACCAAAAACTTTTGAAAAAATTTGCATTTTTGAAAGGAATGCTTATATCTCAGTGAGCATAAGAGATACTTGACAAAAATATAAAAATAATTTCTAAATAGATTTTTAACTTATTTCTGAAATGTATAGCTTATTCCCAGCTGTTTACAATGAAAAATTATTAAAAATCTCTTTTTGTTCCTTCAATTTGTTGTTAGTCCCTTAAATGAAAAGTAGACTTAATTTTTGTTGGAAATTGGCGGCTGGAGTATACCTTTTATGTGAAAAAAATTACAGCGCAATTGGTCTTTTATTTCTTGAGAAACCCGTAAAAATTTGAATTTTTGAAAGTGTCCCAATACCTTTTGTCACACAGTGAATCTTGTGCTGAAATAAACAAAATGGAATACCACTTTTTTGAACTGAAAATGAGACTTAAAAAAAAAAAAAAAACTGAACAATGGATCTCTCCAAATGTACACTTCACGAAATATTGTGTTGAACATTTTATAATATATAATTGGATGCCACAGAACCAAAGATAGAGCTTTGGAAAAGAGCAAAGTGAAAGTCTGACTACACAATTTATTATTAAGGTACCCCTTATTTCGAAACTTAATTTCTTGGGAAGAAAATGAGGAGAAACATATTAGTTCGTTCCTTTAGAATTTTCTAAAAAAACATGCAAATCAGTGCTAGCGATAAAAAACGAAATATTTACTGTTCACATAATCTTTACACTCTTCTTTCAATGCGTTTGTTTTCTGAGAGGCATCAGGATCCAATACTCGAATTTTATTCAAATCATCAAAATATAAACCAATGTCTCGCAAAGATTCGGCCGCCATATTGTAAACAAACAAGTATTACTGTTATTGCCAACACAGTAACAAGTTACGGATTAAATTTCGAATAATCTAAATTAGAATAGTTAATGAAATGACCTTTGTTTTGAACATATTGAATACGCTATGATTTGATTTTTTAATACTTATTTTAAACTGCATAAATCAATATTTTCTATTTCAGTTCAAAATTTCATGTTAAAGTAATTTGGCATTGTTATATCTCGTTGCTTAGTAACATCATCCCACAGTAACAAAGCAGTGTTTTGGTTGAAAAAACATGGAAACTAGTATGTAAGAAGAAAATAACTACAGGTGAAGAAAATTAAATTCACGAAGAAAAAATATATAACCAGAAGTCTATGATGCGTGATGGTGCCAAATATCCTGAGAGCGAAGTGTTGTATCGTTGGTAAGTTTATTATTCTAAATTATGATGACTAATAAACACGACTAAACGTTGTCAGTCTAACGATATACAAAACCTTATTTTATCTAATAACCCTGGAGTGCAAAGATTTTGCTAAGTGTAAAATTAAATGTTTCAGTTTCGGTGTTGTTCAAATAGTCTTGGCTTAGGTAATTTATGGCGTTGATTTAATTCACTCAGAATTTTAAAATCCCTCTGTTTTTGTGCAATCATAGGATTTAAGTGTTTCATCCCCCCCCCCCGTCCCATATGTCTTTCTGTATGAAGTAATGTTTAAAAACGATAATCTATAGTTAAAATCCTGTCATGATTATAAGAAATGTGGTATTAGATTGTTAAATTTTCTGTTGTTGTAGTGGCGAAAAAGCGGTCAGTCTCATTGGCAGGGTTGCCAGATTTTTGAAGCAGAAAAATACTACACCTCTTCTGAAAAAATACTACATTTGGCGCCATCTACATTACATTTTATAAAACTACAGTATTACCGAATACATATATGTATATGAATCTTAACACTGATAGACAGATATATTTATTTGTTTCATTTTTCCTGTTCCACTACATTTTTACTTGTTTTACCGCTTTTTTTCTTCAAATTGGCAACATTTCTGCTTTGTTTTTAAATATCTGAACTTTGTAATTTGTTTTGTCTCTCTTTTTTTTCGAAATAAAAAAAAATCACATATAAACCATATTTTAGCGAAATACTATAAAAAATACTACGCCCCTAATTTGGGGTGAAAAAATACTACCGTAGTATCAAAAATACTACGTCTGGCAACCCTGCTCATTGGTACCAATTTTTGTACTTTATGCTATCTGGATTGAAACATTTTTTGTGATTTTATATTTGCATGCAGACATAACGAATTTATAGGCTTTTGCTCTGAGGAACTTGAATTATTATACTGTAATAACATTAACTCTGAAACGGATGTTTTTGTATTTATGCATCAAATAGATTACGTATTAATTCTCCAAAAGGAGTTTAAAAATTACAACTATTACATAAGAAAATATGTTGCTTTCTGTACCATTAGCATAATATTCAGTTAAAATACAGGAAACATATGCAGATTTGAAAGTTTTATCAGATGAAATACAACACATACAGTTTTATCAGATGAGATACAACACATTCTGTAAGTCAATCATTAACATAAAGTGAAGTTGTCTGGCATTTAAAAAAATAAATAAATAAATAAAGAATCAACTGCTTAGGCTTTACACAATTTTGTCATTTTTTGTTCAAATGGGACGGTGATGAACAAGAAAATAGAATGGCTGTTATTCACTTCTTAATTCATTCCTTATTAAAGATGTGTAACATTTACTTCTTTATTTGCTAACTTTGTTTCTTGGTTTTTAATTTCAAATAAAAAATATTTTAGAGTTATAATACTTTGAATTGTGAGATGCCTCTTCTTTTGGTAAAAAATGCGCAGAAACCAATTGAAACCAGTCCTATTGTAAAAGCATGGTGTGATAATGCAGGAGAAGTTGAAATCCAAAGAATCTAAAAGCTATAAGAAGCACAAATCTCTGCTTACTAAATGAGGCAACCAATTTTATTTTTCCCAGAAAAAATTAAATACCGTGTCTCATAAAGAAACGAAGTTCTTGTATTTTAAAGATGTTTTAATATGTTTCAAAGAAACATTTTGGTGATCAAACGAGTGGAGGAAACACTATTGTCCTACAACTCACTGCAAACAGAGCAAGAAAGAGCTCCACAGTGGCTTTAAACACCTTTAAAAAATTTATCTTGAAAAAAAGGTTATATGAGTCTTATATAGAGAAAATGGTTTTCATCTGTTCTTAGAGAAACATATTAAGCATATTTTCTGGAAAGGTCCAACGTAAAATCCAGAATATTTGAACATTATTAGTAAAGTAATTTTCATGGACCAACAGAAAATGACGTCAGAAGTAGGATTACATATGAAACTGACATAGAAAAATTTGGTTTCCTCTGTTTTAGTGATGTGAAGCTTAAAAAAGGCACCAATTTGTGGACTTCCCCTATCTAATTGAACAAATGCTGAACCCTATAAAAGGAATGTTCCTGATGCCAAGAAGGGAAAGAAATGAACAATTGCTGAATTTCTTATAATTTTTTTAGTATTAATCATGCATGTGAATGTACTCATTTCTTGCAGACTTCAAATGTGTGTCACAAAAATTATGTGGGTGATGAAGAAAACTGTCTTCATTTTTGAATTTAACGTATCATAGCAAAGATCATGTATTTTTCACCACGTGGTAAAAATAGGAGGGAGAGGAGTGTAGACAAACAGCAATTCATTTATTTTATTTTTTCAGTTCATGTGCCTTAAATATTCCTTCTTCATGATAACTCATGCAAATTAGCATGTTTTTTTTTCCTTTTGGAAATCAACTTGGTCGGAAGGTTTCGGTAGTTCTTATGCAAAACTTAAGTCGGTGGTTTCCAATTTGTGGGACATGCCTCCCTAGGAGGGCATTGAATAATTATAGAGGGGGCATACAACTGTTGCCAAAATTCTTTAAAAAAGAAGAAAAGAAAGGAAAATCTTTATGTTTTGTTAAATTTAAATAACAAACATTGATTAAGCACTTTATTTTTTTTAGGAGATCCTGCCGTTGGCAAATCAGCAATACTTCACACATTTCTTCATGATAGTGAAAAATTTCAGAAAAATTATATAATGGTATACGTATTTTCATTTATTTTTCAGAAATAATTTTATAAACTTGAAATGTAATCCCAGAGCTTTTATAAAACTTAGCTATTTTAAATGTAGTTTTACAAAAGCATTTAAAATGAGCTTGCCATAATGTTTTCAATCAATAATATTTATTTGTTTGTTAGGAAGTACATTTATCTACATATATTTTCATTACATTCATTTTTCACTTTTTTCCAACATCTGATTTTTTGCCATGTGTTTATTGTTTTAATATTTATTAAAATTGTAGATTGTTTAATAAATAAAATCTAAAACTATTTCCTATTTTTGATTTTTCCCCCTTCAATATTTTCAGACCTGTGGAATAGAAATCAAAACAAAAATAATAAGTATGCCTGATACTGATGATGCTGTGGTATGTAGAATTTCTTTCTGTTAGTAACTTTTGTTTGTTATCTCAGTTTTAAGAATTGCTCTTACTTCCAAATTTTTACATAAATAGTTAATTATGTGTTTTAAATAGATGTGCATGTTCTATTTTATTTATTTATGTATTTATTTTTTTTTTTGTATATTTTAATGGATAAAAATTGATTAAATGTTTTTTCAACCAGAAATAAAATTGTAAAATAATGACATTTTAAGATTTACAAAAAATAAAATATGCTTTTAAAAAGCTTTTTTTTTACTCAGCTGCATACTTTTAAGTGTACTGAAGTATTTCGTTAAATCCTACAAAGCATATTTGATAAAATATATCTTTTCTGACTGTAATATACATTATATTTTAACCTTTAACCTTAAATTGTTAATAGTAGGATTTTCCGTTCACTTAGTTTCGAATCTAAATACAAATATGTAGTTCTTTAACTTTGCATAATGCAAATAAAATATTTTGGGTACTTTTTGTTTTTTTTTACCATATTTTTAAGCATGCAACTTTTCTTCATAAATAAATTAACATGTGTTAGTATTTTTTTTTACGAATATGCTAGTTTTAATTTATTTTTAGAAACTTTTATTCAATTAACTTTTACAAATATTTTTTTCTCTTTTATTTTGATCTTTATTTTGTCACTCAAATCTCATTTTTAAATTTTTCAGCAATACAATTCTCAATAAATTTTCAATTCTAATCTCTATGTGTCTGAATGTACCTATTATTGATCTCCTCTTTTACTACAGGAATTACTATTTTTTGATTCAAGTGGAAAAGATACTTATATGGATTTTCAAGTGCAAATGGTAAGATATGTTTTTTTCCTTCCATGTTATTTGTTTTTATGGAATTCAATAACTTATCTTCTAAAAATTTATGCACTTTCTTAGTTGTATTTTTTAACGAATTTAAGTGTATAAATTTTATTTTTTAAAACTCTTATGAAATATTGATTAGCTTTAAACTATCTTTCCAGTGGCATCATCCGTCTTTAGTTTGTGTAGTTTTTGATTTGACAAATGAAAATTCATTTAACAGCTGTTCTAAGTGGCTGGATATTGTCAGAAATACTGGAAAGTACCTGACTATTCCTGGTAAGTTTTATATTTCTCTATCACTGCAAAGATAGTTCCATGTAAAAATTTTGAGGTAGAAATAATCTAAAACTGTCGTTCAGATGCAATCCATAATGTATTAAATGTGTGATTTTTAAAAATAAATAAATAAAAATGTACTGCATCACAAATGGGAGTGTTTTTTACATGTCTACATTATAAAATCTAAATGTAATACCGGAAAATGTTATATAGTATTATTGAATTCATTAACATGTTGCTTTCCAGTCAATGTGGATGAATGGTTCTCTGTAAATATTCCTTGGATATTTTTGTCCTAGTCTATGCATAATTTTGCCTTCAAAAATGTGACAATAATGTTGCTGGAAAAAAAAAAGAAAGCCGGTCTGCATTGTGATAACAACTGTTGGCATGGCACCAGTCTAAGAATTTCTCCTTTTTCAAAACAAACTTCAATGAACTTGTCCGAGATCAAGCGCCGAGTTACCAGAGCCATTCTATAAATTTCTTGAGGTTTGTTTACATTTTAAACCAAAACTATGCTATATTCGGGGCAAACCTAACTTGGCATCATCGTAAGGGATCTAGTACATCTAGCAGCGTTTAGGATCTGTGTAGTCTTCACAATGCTACCAGGTTAGGGTCGGACCAACTATAGTTGTAACTAACAATGTTTTAGATAAAGATCAATGCAGTAAAATGATGTATTTTTAACTCTAATTTATTTATTTAAAATTTTGTGTGTATTTTCTTAAAAGCAGCACCAAGTGCAGTTGAAATTGTTTTTTTTTTTGGAGGGGGGAGGGGGGGGCAGTTGAAGTGTTGAAACCAGTGTATATATAAAATTCCTTGAAAACTGAAGTCTTTTCACATCAACTCATCAAAGCTTACCAAGCTTACCACCAGCCTAAATCACCAGCAAGATAATGGGTGGGGAGACAGTGAAAAAAAAAATCATTAGTTTCCTATGATGATGAAAAAGAAGAAGTTGTTGCATATTTGTTTAAGTTTATAGAATGAGCAAACTTTTTCGATTTCTTGAACCTTATACTGTTGTTGATGCTAATTGATTTATGTTATGAGTGAGAATTTTATTCAGCAATGTAGATTTTGTTTCAAATGTTATGTTACCAAAAAGTTTTTGCATTATTTTCATCAGGTTTTATAAGTTTTCAATTTTTTTAATTGGTTCTTGAGAACTACATTAATGTTATTTCTTTCTTTCATAATATCGATCAAAGATCATTATATGAAATTTTTATTCATTAAATAAATATTTGTAACAATACAATTCCCATTGTTTATTTAGTCTCTAGTGTTTCAACTTAACCTAGTTACTGTTTCATCTGCACCGGGCATAGTATCAGTTGCAACAATTTCTCTGATTGCTTTAAATTGCCTCTGGCTGTTTTTGTAATGCAGGTGTTGTCAATATAAGCTCATCTACTTGCAGGGGCGGCATTTCAGCATTTCATTTGGGGGGTTGAGTTTCTTAAATATGTATTACCACAGTGTGGTAACAAACACACATTAGCTAACAGGAAGTGGTCATAAAATCGGTTTAATATAAATAAAAACTAGTGCTTAGAAGCAATTAAAATTTTGATTCATTTTCTAATAAGTTATCATACAAAACATCTCGATACTGAAGTTTTTATACCTTTTGGAAAAGTTTTAATGCATGTTTTTTGGAATTCAGAAGAGCAGGGAATCGTCTTACTATCCGTGCCCAGTGTCGTGCTGTTTTGCCAGTACAGCTAAATGGAAAAGGTTTTTTCTTTTTTTTTTCTTTTGCCCATTGTGTTTCGAAAATATTTCTCTAACCTAACAAAAATTTTTCTCTACCAGTTGAGCTGATTGGAATAGTTAAAAAATAATTGAAGTAACAAAGTTATGTATGAAAACACTTTTTATGTCTTGCTCTTCAAAATCACACAGGCAACTTCGAAAATTTCGAGGAGCTTAATTTTTCATCATTGAATAATCTAGTCTCGTCGGCGCTCTCAGTTTCAATGAGATGTCATCTACCACCAGCTCTGTTATTCATTATTCCAGGCTGAAGAGTCCACAACAAGGACGGAACTGCAGTCTCTGGATGTGATAACCGGTCTGTCAGTATATTGCCTGTAATTTTTCTTGCCTAGTGCTAAAAATTTTACTCATAATTGAAACATTTAATTTTTCGTTTTCAAAAAATTCAATCCAGATAATATAGAGCCAACCATGTAGAAGAATAATTATCATCAAATCTTGTGTTAATTTTATTCGAAAAATAATCTATTACTTCATACAAAATATTAAAAAATCAGTGTTTAATTTCAGTTCATCATGTGGATTTTTCTTTTTTTAGCGCCTTTTTAAAATTGGCTCGGAGGAAAATTTTTTTGAAAACGTTTTACCATTGATTGAAGTATGCATCTATGTAAAATCTATTTTCAATTTCAACTGCAGATTGAACTATGGTAGTATGAACGCGCAGATGAATTGTTGATTGAACTGTGGCTTGAATAGTCCGAAAATTAAGTGTGGCGGATTGAAGATGTTTTGATAGAGTAAAGATTTTTTAAAACACTTTCCGCAATAGAAACAAATTGTATAAAAAATCAAACGAAGTCATACATGCTGAAGGGCATGAGCTTTTCCACCATTGAAAGAATCGTTTTGCAATAATTCTCACAGTCGTCAAATTACTGCTTTGAAGTTATAGAGAAAGGTTTTTATGGTTTTAACTCTTGAAGACCATCCCTTGTCACTTCGAGATTGCATAACTATAGAGTCCCATAAAAGATATTTGTTGATATGTTCTTTTTTTTTAATTCAATAAGCACATGCATTTTTAAGAAGTTTCTATGAAAGCAGATAATGTATTGAGCAGCTGAAACGTGTTTCTAGCAAAAGAAAGCGATGAACACTCATTAAATAAACATACACTCAAAAATGAGCGTAAAAGTAAATATATAATATCAAGGAATTTTCTTGAGAAAACCATGCAGCCACACCACTTTGTACGAGCCTCTCATATTGGACATACCATCGTTACACTGGGAACACAAGTATGAAATATTTAGCCGTGAAAAGGCCGAAAAATACTTCGTGAATTTCTAAGTCATCATCCAAAAACCGAAAAACACTTTTTCTAGTCTGGGAATGTGTCGAGTTTCATCAAATAGTTACTGAGAACCAGCGAGATTTTTTTAATGAACATTGATTTTCGATTTACATAAATTGAATTCACCCATTTTGTATCATTCTGCTTAAAAAAATTGGGGGTGCGACCGCCCCCTCTTGAACCCCCTATTTGCCGCCCCTGTCTACTTGTAGCTAGATAACTAAGGATAAGCTAAGGTATATTATCAAATATTCTAGGACCAAAATACTGTCACAGAAAGCAATTTTGTCAAAAAAGGTTCAATCAATCCCAGTCTCCTACTTATTTTTAAGTATACTGCTACTTATTATTATTATTATTTGTTCTACAAAAGTCTTACAAAATACAATGATTTTGGTGCAACATTTGTTTGACATTTTCGTTCAAATCTCTTATTTTGTTTCTTCTTTTTATGTAACCATTAACTGTGGTTAAATATTTGGTTGCTACATACATTGTTCCTTTGCATATGAAAGAAATATAAATTGATTAGCCAAATACACTGCATGCATAGTTTAAAAGAAAAAAAAGATTCAAAATATCCTTTTTTGGCTTTAATATAGCGCAAATGGATGCAGAGTTACGTTTAGTTAATGCAGATTTCAGTTGTTGTTGATGAAGTTACTTGAATTAATTTTGGAATAAAATATACTTTGATAATTTTTTTTTTTTTTTTTTTTTTTTTTTTAACATTGTCCTACTTTTAGGTGTGTTGATTGGAGCCAAATCGGATTTAGTTGAAAGAAGGGTGATCAACGCCCCCATTGCTCAGGACTATGCTCGAAAAAACAATTTACACTATTTTGAATGTTCTGCTGTAAGCTTTTTTTGTTTTATTGACTTTTCCTAAAATTCTTTGTCCATTTCCTTTCTTTCTTTTTTTTTTGACCAAGCAATTTTTGCTGATTGTTTATTGTAAAAACTATTTTTCTTCATTTCAAGTATGCTTTTTATTTTTATGATTGTTCAAAAAAAGCGAAATGTATTATAAAATTTTGTTACCATTGTAATTATAATTCTTAAGTTATTGAATACAACGTGAATGTTCACATTTTTTTGCATGCCACTGTAGATGTGGGGTTTTTTTCTTTTCTTTTTCAATAAATAAAATCAAGTGCATATTTTTTTTTTAAATGCATTTTTAGGGGAAAGATTAGTGTAAGAAGTAAACTACAACTAACAAAGAATCCTTGTCATTATGATTCTGCAATTCCCTAACTGAATTTTAAAATCTTAACAAAAAATTTAGAGTGTAGAATTGAATTTTCAAAGACAAAACTTTATTGAAATCAATTTCTTAAACAATTAGTGGTAAGTTGATCTTGATCAACTTGCCTTTTGAAATCTTCTTATATTTTCCTCACATTTTGAGAAGGATCATTTCTTTTCTTTACAAAAAAAGTATCTTCTCTCTACATTTTCTATGACTTTTCATATGCATTTTCTACTCGAGAAAATTTCGTGTTTTTTCTTGTGTAACATTTTAATCAATAAAGGGGGATGTGGGGCGAAGTAAAAATATTTAAGATACCTTTTTCAAATTGAAAAAGTTAGAAAATTCTTTTAAAAATTAAAGTAAGTAAAGAAAGAACAATGTATTTTGTAATAATAATTGCATTGAAATATTATTTTTAATGTTTGGCCGTAAATTTGTGGGTACCTTTAAAAAATAATGAAAATATTTTACTTTGTCACATGTATGGGGCTAAGTGAAAAATAAAGAAAATTCCTATGAAATATTTTACATTTTATTATTTAAAATATTTTGCGTCATCTGAATGAACAAATAAACAAATGAATGTAAAAAGAATAAATAAATAAATAAATTAATTAATTAATCAGAAAAAAATACAGTGAATAAAGTAATGAATAAATAAATCAAGAGTGCATTAATAAATGAATACCTAAAGGATTTAATACATGTATGAATCAGTAAACTAAAGATTTATGTTACTTTGCCCTGTGTGCTCTCAACAAAATGCATTAAATATTCAAAATCAAAACATGCCTATTATGTCAACTAAATAAGTACTGCACTAGACTTCAGTAGATCTCAACTAAAATTTTAATTTCCAAATATTTATCATTTTATAATAGCAAAAATATTTTTGGTGAACCTCAAAATATTACAACATGGGTATTAAATTTGAAAATGATGTGTATAATTATATAACTTGATCTTTAGAACATTTTACTTTTTAAACTGGGATCATCTATGTGTTTCAGAGAGTATTTAAAATATTGCTAGATAGGTGGCTCTGTAAGATATGAAAATATTTTACCATTTCACTTTGCCCCAATATTTCACATTGCCCCACATTTCCCTACTTTCAGAGTCTGTCAACTCATTCTTTTCAAAAATAATTCCATAATTACATTTGTTTTCATTGTAAAACTATATTAATGATTTTGTTTTTATTGTTTATATTAAGATTAACTTGTATTGTTTCTTCTAGAAAGAAAATAAAGGTGTTGAAAAACCTTTCTTTTACCTAGTCAATGAGTGGCATAAAATGTATCTTGAAAAAACTGAATATTTTAAAAGTATATCATAATTATATGTTGTGCAATAAAACTTGTGAAAAAATGAGTTCTTATTTCTATTTGTGTTTATGAAACAGAAGTTAAAAACTATATGTATATTTATACAATAGTAGTGAAATTCGTTAAATATATCAGAAATATTTCAGAACTTAAGTTAAATTTCATAACTGAAAATCATACGTAGTGTTGAAATTAACACAAGGAGCCGTCCGTATAAATGATTCCACACTTTTTCTAACATTTGTCCCTCCTTTGTCACAAAGGTTCACTTTTAACCTCCCTCTCCCCTCCCCTCCCCTTGTCACATTCACGACGAAGTTGTAATATTTTCTTATTCATAAAAATATTTCTGGGAACATCAATGTTTTGCTGATGATGTCAAAGTTATGGGGATTGTAGATAATGAAGAACAAGCAAATCAGCTGCAAGAGGATCTAGATCATATTACGGAGCGGGCTGATAAATGGGGTATGGCTGTTAATGTTGGGAAATGTCAAGTGCTACATTTAGGGCATGGAAATAAGTGTGCTTGCAAGGTTCAGTCATTAGTCAGTCAGAAAAAGTTACTGATCTGGGCGTATTAATAAGTCAGGATTTAAAGTTTAGTCAACAGTGCAGCATAGCTAGTAACAAAACCAATAAGATGCTTGGGTTTATCAATAGATCTATTTCAAACATATCTAAAGAAGTTCTTCTGCCCTTATATAGAAGTTTGGTAAGACCTCATTTGGAGTATGCTGTTCAGTTTTGGTCTCCTTATCTTAAGAAAGATATATATGTATTGAAAAGAGTTCAAAGGAGGGCTACAAGGCTAATAAATGGACTTTCTCATTTAGACTACAATTCCAGGCTTAGAATTCTAAAAATGTACAGTCTTGAGCAAAGAAGAGACCGAGGGGACATGATTCAGTTGTTTAAATTTATTAATATGAAAGATGTTATGGGGGCTAAAGTTTAGCACTGAAAACAGGATAAGGGGTAATTTTTTAAGCTATTTAAATCTCAGACTAACATGGATATTAGGAAAAATTACAAGCCCGTATCCAGAAATTTTTTTCGGGAGGGGCCCAGATTAGTACATTGCCCTAACACACACACACATATAGTATATATACACACACCAAACGCATACAAATGTTAACATAGAAGACTTTTTGTCTCGATTTTTAATGATTCCACTGTTTGGACTGTTGTTATTTTAATTTCTTATTCACCTTGTAGTGGTAAGGATAACAGGAGAGTGTCCCTTTAAGTCGGATGTAGAACATCCATAATTTCAGGGGGTCCGGGGGTCTTCCCCCGAGAAATTTTTGAAAAAAAAAATCTGTATTTTAAGGCCTTACATTAGGTAATTGAGACTACAAAAATGTGAAAAAAAAATATGCAAACAAAGTCTTTTAAAAGTTATACATTCTTTTGCAAATCAGTCAAACAAAATAAAAATTGCTTGCTGAACAAATCGTGGAACTTAATGGACAGAGAGGAAAAACGACAGAGGAGAAAAGAGAAGCACCCCGCCATCTGCTCATATCGGCTTTTAGTGAAGTTTGTTTTTAATCACTCCCCCTACCCCCATTTTTTTTTTTTTTTCATAAATGCCCTACAGTATGAAAGTTGTACAAAACAGTTTAAAAGAAATGGTGTAGACATTCAGAAAATAAGAACGGAAGAGTAATATTCTAGCCATTTGGACAATTCATACTTTATTTTCTTGATAAGATCCAAAATTGAAAAACTTTTCAAGGAATTTCAAAAACTTAAATAATTTTCAAAGACTCTCGAACAGTTCAAATTATTTGAAGCTCTTTATTTACACTTTTCAGCAGTTGATTGCAAAGTCTTACAAAATGATTATAACTTTGTAGGACACACCCATTTTAAGTAAAAAATAAATGCAGCGAAATATTTCTCGAAACAAACTTTTTTTCAATCACAAGTAGTGCAGAAAATGAAAGAGAGTAGACTAAGTGTTATTTTTTTCTTATACTTAAGGTATTAACAGTATGCAGTAGAAGTAAGAAAAAAAACAAGCAATAACAAAAAACTTCCATGATACTGAATTCGGCATTAAATAAATGCAAGACAAGAAACATATCAGTCTCAAAAATGATCTTGAAAATTATGCTACAAAAACGCGCGAATCGTGATTTTTGCATTTTTTACTCAGGATGTATCAAGGAGCTGAATTTGGCACATCTTGGTAACAAGATACTCGCCTAATCAGAAACTAGGGGCCCAGCCTTTGGGGAGTCCCCGGCTCGAAATCAGTACAGTGTAAGTTTTATAAGAGTTTTAGGGGGAAGTGGGCAGGGTCGTTCACAGAGGGGAGAAGGGACACCTGTTGGCACGGGCCCGAGCTTAAATGGGGCCCAATATTTTTTAACCTAGGGTTGAAAATATGGGTAAACAATATGGAGGGGGCCCAAAAAAAGCATTTGTGACAGCCCCAAAATTTCTGTGCACGCCTCTGGAGGCGGAAGTGCACAGAAGTCAGTTTGGTAGACTTAAAAGTCTACCGAACTGACAAAGGGCCTGCCTTTACCCTGGACTGCCCTGAATTGAATTGGGAAAGAGAGCAGGAAGTCCTAATTAAAGGTCTAAATTTCAAGTATGCCTTGCAGCTAATGAGAACTCCTTTTTCTGTATTTCTTCAAAATATTATAAATTTTGAATAGTAGCAAAATTAAGAATAAAAAAAAATGTTATTTTCCTTTTCTGACATTAGGAATTTAAAAAAAAGAAAAAAAAAAACCCTTCTTCTGTTTTACGGTACAAAACATTTCGGGTTTCGGGGGGGGGGGGGGGCCCGGGCCCGTCAAGCCCCCCCTCTGGATACGGCCTTGTAGCAAGGTAGTGGAACCTTGGAACAGCTTACCGGAAGAGTTGGTAATGAGCAAGGGAGTAGATAGTTTTAAGAGGGCCATTGATCTTCACTGGGGATTGTAAATTGACTAGGACCAGCCTAGCTGGGCCCAGAGCATGTTCCTGCTTGTCACTTTTCTATTTGTATAAACATATTGCTGTAAAAAAAGTTCTTTTAACCAAAATATGTGATATCACAGTTCTTGTCTCCCCCCCCCCTACTACCCTCGTCCAAACCAAGGACGGATTTGGAAGTGTGGAAACCCCGGGGAAACGGAGGAGTGGAGGCCCCCAATCAGGGTTCGAAAAGATCATCATATTTTCAAAATATCCAGTATATCCGATATGATACAGTCGAGTCCCGACTTACGCGAGGGATGCGTTCCAAGATCCCTCGCATATGTCGAAATTTCGCATTGTGGAAAAGGGTATGTGTAAAAACTTTTATAAACGTACCCATTTATTTTAGACACTTGTAAACGCCCCCTTAACTGTTAAGAATTATTTCTTAACTATACATTACTGTTTCTTACATAAAGAACTGAATGTTTACTTATGTTTAAAAAAAAAATCGTTGTATTCAACACTAAATACTGCTACGATGCACAAAATCAATGACCAATGGGAAAGAAAGACATAAATAAACCAGTATACGGTGCGTACAGTATACAGTAAGAAAAGTAACTGTACTGTACAAGTAGATTCAGTAATGATATATGTAATTTAAAAAATGAAGATGATAATGATTTATGCTGTGTGATCAAAAACAGTTATTCTAATATATTTTTAAACAGTTGCTTCACTAGTTCTTTTATAATGTTTCCATCTATGGCAACAACCCTCTTCTTGGTTTCTTTAATTCACAATACAAGAGCATCCATTTTCATAAATTTTTGAATTTTACTAAGATATTACTTGGTAAATTTTGACGGGTTTCCTTTTCTTGACTTTTACTTGTTATGTTTGGAATATTGAAAGATTCACTCATAGCGAACTGTCGTGCTATTTTCGACGCATTTTTTAGTTGAGATTCAGCTTTTGAAGAAATTTTAGCATCGAGAAGTTTAAGCTTTCCTTTATTTGTTAAAAACTTTCTTTTTTTCTTTCTATCTGCACAAACTTTAGATGAAACAGTGCTCTTAGGTGTCATTATATTTCATCAACTTTCTCATTTAGAATGAAAAAAATAAATGGAAAATAAGGAGTAGTTATTTGTATAAGCGATGTTCAGACTAGTACGATGTGGGAACTTCCGCTCTCAGTGATGCGAAAGGGATGAAGGTCTATTCACGAAAATATATATATATATATATATATATATATATATATATATATATATATATATATATATATATATATATATATATATATATATATATATATATATATATATATATATATATATATATATATATATATATATATATATATATATATATATATATATATATATATATATACAGTTAGCTCTCTGTTTAACTATAACGACGCTCTATTTAAGAACTTTCTCTATTTAACGACGGCTTTTAACGGTCCCAGATGACCCACTTTAGTGTTAAAAGTATTCTATTTAAAGACTATTTCTATTTAAGAACGATTTTTTGTGGTCCTTTGAAAGTCGTTAAACAGAGAGTCAACTGTATATATATATATATATATATATATAAATAGATATAGTAGACAATTACAAAGCCAATACTCACACACCACGATTCCCCACCGAAAATTTTCGCGTTGCGGGTGAGGAATTCGCTTTAGGCCTAACATTTTTTACTGCTGAAAAAATCGCGTTATAGCCATTTTGCGTAAGTCGGATCGCGTTGTAGCGGAAGCCAACTGTATATATGTATATATCCGATATTTTCGACCCATGAAAGGTAGGATATTTTGAAAATTTTATTGTGGGGGCCCCTTTGTTGTGGAGGCCCCTGGGCTGTAGCCCCGTCTGCCCTCCCCTAAATCCGGCCCAGTTCAAACCTCTGACTCCTTTATTTCTGCCTGAAATAACTTGAAAAAATTACAAAGTGTACTTCAAATCATGAATAAATTGACCTCTAAGTTTGAATGTATTCTGATAATTCTTTGTTTGAAAAAAAAATCACAAAAAACAATAAAATGTCGGTTCCTAAACTGATTTCCCATCTGAAATACAAAATTGTGTAATTCAAACCATAAAATGAAACAAATAAAGAAATGTATTATGCTATAATTATATAAGCAACAGAATCAAAATTTTGTAATATTTATTGCTTTAAAAAATAAAACACTATTTAATCGATCCTCTGCGTTTTCTCTTAAAAAGTAACATTTTCATTAAGTTTTTCCATTAATAAAACCTTTCCCCCCCCCCCCCAGATGAAAAAAATTTATTTCTTTGTGTTGTTTGCACATACTTGTTGATGATTTTCACATGACAACAAACAAATTTACCGCGAGCTTAACAACACCAAAAAACTCATTCGGAAACGTCATCACAGACAACCCTACCAATAACCCATTTATTTCAAAATCTTGTCATTTAAAAAAAAGAGGAGGGAAAACTTTTGTTTATATGAAAATACAATAAAATCATTTCAATAAATTTTAAGAATGCGCACAAGAGCGGAATAAAAATCATTTTAACTAAATTTGAGAATGTGTGCAGAAGCAGAGGAACATAGTTAATCCAAAAGTTACATTTGTTTATACTCTCAAAATTTACAAAAATTTTGGAAAGCATATTGAAAGAAGTTTAGCGAATCTTCTTTTGAGCCTAACCCATAATATTTTAATCTAGAAACTTTTATATACAATGGCGGGAGAAAGAGAGAGAGAGGAAAAAAAAAAAGAACTACTGAATTCCGAAATAAAATAGCGTAGCTACATAGAAAAAAATAGCGATTTTTTTTTCTTTTCGGTTGTAGGGAGAATAAGGTTGATCACCCTCAAAACCATCACCTGTTGCTTCTTTGATTTAGAACTTAACGGAGTAGAAAAGTAATAACACTATAAAAAGCTTTGCAGGATATGACGTAAAGAAATATCCTGTTTCAGAGGAAAAAAAACAATTCTTCTTTAGTTTCGTAGTCATTTTGTTCTTTTATTCTCTACGTCCCGGAGGGCGTAATTTATGAAAGCAAATAAGATCCACTCATTGGTAGACAAGATTGAAGCGTGACGTATAGTTTTCAAATCTAATGGTTCACCAATTTCCATTGCGTTATTTGTAGGTCATTTTTATTGAAGTGCTGCGATGTTCCAACAGTTCACGGACGGTTCTTTTCGTTGTTATCATGGTTATTTAAATGTGACTTAAATCTTATGTATTCGTAGATAGCGGGTTCTCTCTTTCCATTAATTGCCGTAGATTTATTAATTTTATTTTGAAATTTCATCTTCAATTTTACTTTTTATGAATATTTTGAATTCAGTCCAATGAAATATATCATGTTTACGGCAAGGGTACCCATTCCCCCAAACTCGATGACGCTAATTCTGCCTCTCCCCCCCCAAAAAAAACTTTTCTCATCCCTTTTGCCCTATTTTATTTTTTATTTTTGTCCCTTCATTTTGTAAAAAAATATTTTTCAGTTTTTATTTATTTTAAGTTATTGCTATTGTTTCATTAGAAAAAGCCTGTACTACACCAATAACACACGCACACACATACACACAAAATTAATAGATAAAACCAAATTAAAATAAAATAAAATAAATAGTTTTAACTAAAAATAAATCAACAAATGAACTTAAAAAAAATAATGAAAAATTTAAAAATCCTCCTCTTCCTAAAATCTTGATGGTGCCATAATCCCCCCCCCTCTATGGGCACCCCTGGTTTACGGCGTATTTTAGTACACTGATCCTCATACGCCTATCGTAACTCAGAGGAACAGGTGTATGTGCTCATGTACATGCGTTTAGAAACAGCGGAAAAAATCGGAGTCGGAGTCCGACATTTCAAAATCCTGGAATCAGAGTCGGCCATTTTCCCTTCGACTCCCCAGCCCTCTACGAGAGGTGCACACGTAGAAATGTGTCACCATTATGGGGGGAAAATTAAAAGAAAAGAAATAATAATTTGAATTTTTGGCATCTTGAATTCAAATTACGTTTTCCGCAATCACGAGCGTGTGTGTGTATGTATGTGCGCATGTGTGTGTTTATGTAGGCGCGTGTGTGTGTATGTATGCATGTGTATGCGTGTTGTGTTAGCAGCGCTGTGTGTGTACGCGGGTGTGTTTGTAGGCGTTCGCGCGTGTGCGTGTGTGTGTGTGTGTGTACGTAGGTATGTGTGTCTGTGGGCAGGCATGAGTGTGTGTAGGTGTGTGTGAGTTTGTAGGTATGTGTATGTATGCGTGTGTGTGTAGGATATGGACGCAACCTGGAGACGGTTTTCGCTATAGGAGCAGCATCGGGAGGTACCGGTCGACGGTGGTGCTGCAGTGGAAGGCAGGGGGAAAATAAAATCATAGGAACATCAAAACAGTCAAACGAGAACAATAAGCAATCGTGATTTCTCAAAAAAAATAAATAAATAAATAAATAAATAAATAAAGAGAAAGAGAGATCAAGATAAAAAAAAAAAAGGAACTTTGCTTGCTTAGTCTTAAAGAAGTTTTTTTTTTCGAAAGAAATTTTCTTAAAAAAAAAAAAAAAAACAGTGCAAGAATTTATAAACACTGAATATTTAACAGTTTTTTTGTTTAATAACTCAAAGAACTTTAATAATGTTTTGGCATCCAATTGAAATTGCAACAACAAAACTAAACGAAAACGCATAAAAGGAGCATAACGTTTTTTAAACAAAAAAATAACAAAATAAGTAGTTGTGTAAATTAATAATAACAAGAAGCTTCTTCTGTCATCACTGTACGCTGCTTGATTCATATCACGCTTTTTCAAACTTCTTTAAAACCAAAAATTGAAAGAAAAAAAGGTCAAACGGCTCGATATTTAATTTTCTAAGTTTCAATATCCTTTTTAAACAGTATTTCAACTGCAGTCAGGCTATTACCCTTATGGCAGAACATTCAGATGCACTAGGAAGTTGATTCAGGACTCAACAATTATAGTTATGTGTGCATTTGCATTCGTTTTATTGAGGTATTTCATGAATACGCTAAATCCGTTGTGTTACATATGATGTTTAGAATTCAAGAATTTATATGAATTCAAAAAATGTGATTAGCTTTTATTTTCTCTGGTGGTCGTTTTCAGAGTTTAAAAACATTTTTTATGATCCGAATGTTACCGTGCTATGAATTTGTTCAATTGTATCGGAAAATATTGGACTCGATCAGCTGTACTATGCCGGAAAATATTTGAGTCCGTTAAATTTACTGTGTCGTAAAATATTGGGCTCAATCAGCTCGTATTGGAAAAGATTGGATTGATCTACTGCACTGTGGCCAAAAATATTGGACTGAATCAATTGCACTGTGGCGGTAAACCGGATAAAAGGTTCTCTAATGGAGACTTTACTGCTACAAGAGTACTTTCGTAAAAAAGCTCTGTTTACAGGGGAAAATAATACCGAAGAGGGAAAATACAAAGGCATTTTTTAATGTTGGTGGTAGTGGTGATGCGTTAACAAATGATGACAAGAAATTTTATTTATCGATACTCTAGCGAGAAATATCAACAAATAGTATTGTTCAGCTTTCCTTCACGTTAATTAATCTCTCACAGAAGACGATCTTTTGGAAATGAATTTTTATTTTCTTAAAAACATTTATAACTTTTATTTATATATTTTTGTAGTCATTTTAGGCACTTCGAAATCCAAAGAGTTGTGGAAATATTCTAACCAGGAAATCAAACTGTAAAAATAATACTAAATTGTAAGAAAAATGCTAAATTGGATGAAAGGCGATGTAATAAAATTCTACCTTATAAAAAGAAATTATTACTTTGGAAACAATCTGAGGTACATGATAATTATTGGACACAACAACAACATTGAAATTTAATTGTAATAACAAAATCAACATTGATTTAAACAACACATGAAAAAATTTACATCAGAAAGAGGGGAAAGTACATCCGGAGCAGGGTGGGAATCGAACACACCGCCTCAAGTGTGACAAGCAATCGCTTAGACCACTTGGCCTCTGAGGCCCCATTTAGTTGACTTAGTAAACTAAAAATTCAGGCAATGAAAGCTACCTGCATTTGTCGCACGTTGTGTCGCACGCAGGTAGCGTGCGACACGATCCCGAACTGACAAAATGGCAACTGATATGGTGAATTTTGATTACTGTCATGTGTTTAGTAACACTCCCAAAGTTTAGACAAATCGATTGATGTAAGAAATACCAAAATTGAACAAGGCGTTTAGCCTCTACATTGCCACATAGGAACAAACATTCATACATAGACTTATGAACATATTACCCTCCTTTGCGTCCCGCACGCGCAGTCGGGTAAAAAAGAGCGAAACTTTTTTTTTTCCGGAAAAAATTGACAAAACAAGTACATTGTTCTGTGCATTAATAATTACAAGAAGCTTTTCTGCCATCTCTACGCTGTTTGATACATATCACACATTTTAACGTTTTTTTTATTTTTTATTTTTTTATTTTTTTTTTAGATCACAGTACGATGAAAATTTAAAAAGAGGTCTTACGATTTGATATTTAGTATCAATAGATTTCAATACTCTTTTTAAACAGTACTTCAACTGCACTCAGGTTACCCTTATAACAGAACATTCAGATAGACTCGGGTTGATTCAGAACTCAACAATTAGCTGTGTGTGCAATTGCATTTATGTTCGCTTTATTGAGGTACTAGCTGCGTCACCCGGCTTTGCACGGTCTACCTCGAAAATAAAAGTCGTGTCAAGTGACGCATGTTTAACAATCAGGCTTCAATTAGAAAAAAAACTACTGTAAAATTTCCCGTAAAAATAATCATTCATAAAGAAAGAAAACGGCAAACCAAAAACTCCCGAATAAATTTAAACGCAACTTCCCGATTATTTTCTGCTGGCAGTCCCCCCCCCCCCAAAAAAAAAAAAAAAAAAAAAAAAAAAAAAAAAAAAAAAAGATGATAACTCGCGGAATAATAATCAAATGGAGATATTTTACCTCAAAACAAAAACAAACTCTTATTTAGTCACAGTAGCGAAAAAAACAAGAAGTTCCGTCCAGAACTAAACGAGCCTACTTTCCTACGAGCCTACGTATATCAATATAAACTTTCTAGTATCTGATTAATATTCTCAAAATTAATTTGTTTTTTCCCCTGTTGCCAAAAAACAATTTAGAAAAAGAATAAATGTACTTTCAAAAATAAAATGTCAACTTAGAGAAATAACTGTCATTGCCAAAAAAAAAAAAAAAAAAAAAACGTCTGCACTTCTCTTTATGTTAAAACACAAAGGGCTCAGAATTTTTCCGCCAAAAACTTAATACATTAATTAAAACTTTAGAGTGAAAATAAAAAGTAATCATATCAATAATATTTATTTAACAGTAAAGAACATGTCTGCGGAGTCGGAGCACCACCTCCTGAGGAGTACCCGCACGGCTCTGCTCGTGCTATAAAACTAAATAAAAAAAACTCTTAGAGCAAGTGTAAATTTCTCTTTCCACTCCGAAATAAAAAGAAAGATCCTGTTTCGTTAGTTAAAATGTGCACAGATAATTTTGTCAGAGCTCCAAACATAGTCCACAAAGTAATTTTAAGGAAAATCCTGATATAAAGATTACACCTGTCCGTCAAAATTCTTTCGAAAGAATTAATTTATTGGAATGATTTTGTAAACTATATCACTCATTATGTCTCATTCATTATGCGTTAGGGGGCATTCGTGGCTTTGTGGTAGAAACTTCGCTTCCAATAACGTGGGTCCGATAACCTCGGATGCTCTGAGTGGTGTATTTCCTTTCTTTACGCTGAAAATCTTTCTCATGTTGCCTATGTATGAATAAATGAAAAAGTCGAAAATCTCGAGGCAATCGCCCTCAATCCTTCCATGGTTATTAACCATGGACACGTAAGCAATAACAGTAGTGTCATATAAGTAAAAGGCAACAATTTTTAACTTAATTAAAAATATCGTCTTTTTTATAGCAATGAATGGCCTTTTAAAGTCACTTCACCGCAGTTATTCCGTCAAAACGCATAAACTTGAATTTTGTCAACCTAGTGCATGAAAAATTATTTAAATTAACAATTTCTTATTGTTATTTCTCTATCAAGAAAGTATTCGTCAGTTAAAAGATTGAATTAATACGCAATGTCACAAAAATATCCAAAGACTTGGTTCAGAAAAGTGTCATTTCATCACGGAGCAGAAAATAGCACAAACATTGAGGAAAAAGGAATATATTTTTTTTTCTCTGTCTCGTTTTTCATATTTTAACAATGAAGTGCAGAGAAAAAAAAGTTAGCTGAAATGAAAATGATTTCACTGTAATCGCTTAAACCTTAAAAAAAAATAAATAAATAAATAAACTGTCTTTCCATTACACATGAAATTGCTCTTAACTAAAAGGCATTATTTTCTCTGTTGTAATTAAAATAACAGGGCTGTGGACATTACCGTACGCTATGGATCTCTGTAAAATAAAATCCCAACAAAACATTAATGTAAAAAGGAGCCAAATTCGATCAAAATGAGGCCTTGGGTAGATGGTGTCACCGATAAAATAACCGATATTTCTGGAGTAAAAAATGTAGCATTTTCCAACGGTGTCAAAAAGAAAACTGTAGGACAATTCCTTCACTTT
The DNA here is from genome assembly GCF_026930045.1 of Uloborus diversus. Classification (NCBI taxonomy): domain Eukaryota; kingdom Metazoa; phylum Arthropoda; class Arachnida; order Araneae; family Uloboridae; genus Uloborus; species Uloborus diversus. The sequence goes on from NC_072732.1 coordinate 132,726,115, forward strand.
TTATATATAAATTCAATGAAGAAAGTATTGCCAAAATTTCAGCTAAGCCTAAAAAAGTTCGAGCTAAAAACGCAAATTACTCCCGTCGTAATGAAGTTAGAGCATTGAAACAAATTGCTTAGAACGCGAAAAATTCTACCTTTTTCAACGGTATAAAATATTAATATGTGCAAGTAATTTTTCACCCCTTTAATGGCCAATAATAGGCAATTTACGTGAAATTTGGGCCTAATTTGGAATTAAAAAAAAAATTCATCGAATTTTTTCGAACTATAGCCTATGTTACTCAGTAAGAAAGCACCTTTCACATAGTGAAAGAATTTTTCAAATAGGTGCAGGAGTTCCGGAGATTACCTCGAACATATAAACACACAAAAATCCGCCCTCTCTCTTTATAATATTAGTAAAAATAATATATAGGAGGTATGGTCGGAGTCGTAGTCAATCTCACTCTTGGATTTAGGAGTCAGAATCGGGAGTTCAAGGTATTTAATTCAATGACTCGGAGTCGGAATCGGTCATTTTCTCTTAAAGTCCGTAACTCTGTCAATGTTTGCGAAGTCGGAGTCGGACTTATTTTCGGACAAAGGAGTCGGAGTTGAAGACTTAAAATTTCCCAGAGTCAGAGTCCGTCATTTTCCCTCCGTGTCTAAATTTTTACCAAAGCTACGGAGTCGGAATCCGATTACATTGCGTGTACAGGAGTCGGAATCGGAATCGAAGCCCCCAAAATTCTAGGAGTCGAAGAAGGTTATCAAGAGCTATTTCCAACAGAATTTGTTTGAAGCAAATCGGCCTTTACGTTCGGGATTTATATTGACTTTACAGTTTCCCCGAGACGCTAATGTTAAATAATTTGATCTGTTCAAAATTAAACTGAAAATTGTTTAAATCAAAAAGATATTTTCTATACATATTCTTTATCTCGAGCTTTGTCTAACTAAATTTTTTTGAAGTAAATTCGCCTCTAAGTGCGGAATTTGTATTTGACTTGAACTTCCTCGTAGGCGCTAATGTTAAGTTTCTTTGAACTATTCAAAATTGAACGAGAACGTTTCAAATCAAAAAAAAAAAAAAAAAATTATTAAATAAAAACAAAAAACCCGACTGCGTAGAAACCAAAAAAAAAAAAAAAAAAAACTAAAAAGAAAAATGTATGAATCCGGTAGTTTAGAATATTATTAAGTACTACTGAATAACTACAGCGTTGAAATAGTTTTATAACCGTACACAGATAAAGTAAATAATAAATTCAAAAGCAGAATAGAAGGATCAACAGTCGGAGCCCATTCTTTTCTGATTCAAAGAACCCCGTAAAATTTGAATGGTCCCCGACTGTTGATCCTTCTATTCTGCTTTTGAATTTATGATTTGCTTTATCTGTGTACGGTTATAAAACTATTTCAACGTTGTAGTTATTCAGTAGTACTTAATAACATTCTAAACCACCGGATTTATACATTTTTCTTTTTAGTTTTTTTTTTGTTTGTTTGTTTTTACGCAGTCGGGTTTTTTGTTTTTATTTAATAATTTTTTATTTTACACTTTTTAGTTAATTTTCATTTGCTTAGTTATTATGATTATAAGACGGTACATTTCGCAACCTTGTCTTTTCATTGGGAGAGTTTGTTTGTATCGTGAAGTTTATTAAGTAACTTCCGGTGGTCTAAACTACTGATAATTAGTCCTTCTAGGGACCTAACTCGGCTTAAAGCTACATGAGCTTGACCTTCGGCAAAAATACGCGAACTTAAGTCAACCACAGCACAGCTATATAAATAGCCTGTATAACTCATGATGACGCGAAATTGGAAACGTCGTCAGTCAAGTCTTTCTCGCAAAACTAAAAAAGCCTCTCAAGAAAGTACCCACTCAGTCTCTTGAATCAAGGCAAAAACAAATGCAACATGTTAGAAATGAAAATCGAATTAGTAGACTCTATTTCTTTTAGTGCTTATTGCACGGTTTTATTTTGATGAGGACTACAATCTGAGTGTCTTGCCTTCGTGACGCATAATATATTTTTTATTACAGTACAGAATACCTATAAAAAACACATGAAAGACTTTACATCAAAAAGAGGGGAAAGTACATCCAGAGCGAGGGTGTCTTGACCCACCGCCTCAAGTGGGACAAGCAATCGCTTAGACCACTCGGCCAATGAGACCCCAAATAATAGACTTAGTAAACAAAAAATTTCAGGCAGCGAAAACTACCCGTGTCGCATGCTACCTGCGTGCGACACAGTGTGCAGCACCCAACGTGCGCCGATCCCAAACTGACAAAATATGGCAACTGGTTGTTGATATGGTGAATTTTGATTACTGTCATGTGTTTAGTGACATTCCCAAGGTTAAGACAAATCGATTGACGTAAGAATTACCCAAATTGGGCAAGGCGTTTAGCCTGCAGAACGCGACATAGGAACAAACATACATACAAAGACTTATAAACATATTACGCTCCTTTGCGTCGCGCACGCACAGTCGGGTAAAAATTCAGGCAGCGAAAACTACCTGCATTTGTAGCACGCAGGTAGCGTGCGACACAATGTGCGACACCCAGCGTTCGCCGATCCTGAACTGACAAAATGGCAACTGGTTTTTGAAATGGTACTTTTGATTACGTTCATGTGTTTAGTGACACTCCCAATTTTGAGACAAGTCGATTGACGTAAGAATTACCAAAATTGACCAAGACGTTTAGCCTGTAGAACGCCACATAGAAACGGACATACATACATAGACTGATAAACACATTACTCTCCTTTGCGTCGCGCACGCGCAGTCGGATAAAAAGCGAAATTTAGGAATAAGGTGTCCTCGCCGAGATCTTTCGAACAAAAAAAAAAAAATTGTTCGAACTGAACTATTTATTCAAAAGTTATCAGAGGGGGACAGACAGACCGACAAACATTTTCCCCTATCTCAATTTTCTTACTTTCCGATTTTTAATTTTTAGATATTTATTTAATTATCTCATTTATTTTTGACTTTTTTTTTTTTTGTTTTTCGCGATATTTTTAAGATGCATTAAGCGTTCTTTCATGCTTTTTTCTTCTTTTTTCTGACTTTTACTGGGAAAGTAGGCTGAAAAGTGGTAACCTTCTGCATTGTTATCACGCAAATTGAAAATGAGATCGCGCAAACGATAATTTTCCGATATGAAATTCTTTCCCATTAAACTTAAAAATGCTTTTAAATTTTTTCCTTGTGATTTTAGTCTTGTTTTTTTTTTTTTTTTTAATTTGAAAGAAATGAACCACGTTTAGAGGTATTTTTCGTGTGCTTTCGAATGGCGCTAAATTTGAACTGATCGGAAATTTCGGGCAGAAAGAGCAATTTAATGCCGTTTTCGAGCCCTAAAATTAAAATTTGAACGGTTCGGTACCTTTTTGGTGCTTGAAAACCCCTCTACGTTCCTTCTCGGGTGCCCAAGTCCCTCCCTGCCAAATTTTGTCGAGATCCAACGTAAACTGTGGATTTTTATAGGGAACATACACACATCCAGTGGCTCCCAAAAGTGTTTGTACACCTACGACTTTCAATGAAATAGCCCCCTGTCCATTGGTTAGAATTAATATTTTGGAATAGGTGTTTAATAATAATATCTATGATCAGTTTTCAACAAAACTACATGAAATTTTTAAAAAAAAAATATTAAAACTTATTTTTTTAAAAATCAAAACCCAAAAAGTGTCGGAAATTTTATCTTACAAAAGTCTTTGTACACTTTGAAAAATGTCCATACATTTTTGAATAACTTAACCTTTTACGAAGTTATTATATAGTAGAATATCATGCAGTAGGGTCATTCCATGCGAAATGAGCAAAATTCGCAAAAAAGTGGTGGCCGCATGGTAACAGATTTTTATAAAATTTGGTATACAGGTTCCTTTTATGCCTACATAAAAAAATCTAAAATATTTTGGCTTAAAATTTTTTATTTGAATAGTTACATGCGATTGAAAATTGGTCAAATTGAAGAGCATTCTCATAAATGCTAAATGTTGCACTTTTGAAGACTTGTATCTTATTAACTATTTAATGAAAACATAAAAGTTATATATTTTTGCAATCTATGGAGTAGGGTAGTAAAATTTTCAAAGTTATTATAGTTAACTTTTAACCGAGTTTCAAAAACTGAAAATATTTCAATTTTCTCATAATTAAGCATTTTATTTTTTAATCTCAATCTTTAAGGAATGCATTAACTTTGATGAAATGAATACCCAATAATGTGCTAAGTATCATAAAAGAAATACCTTACTTTTGAAGTTGTATTTTAACTCATTTGTCTTCAAAATCAGTTTTAAACTTAGTGACATTTTGAAAAATGATGATTTTCCCCTTCACGTACACACAAAAATTCAAATGAGGGAAAATTCAGTGAACTTTAAAATTTTTCAAGAATATAGAGCTGTGTTTCTACTATTTGCTTGAAGAAACTTGAAATTGGTTTTTGATTTCCAAACGTAAAGTAAAATTCAGAAAAATAGCATTTTCTTTCTGTTTTATGGGTCAATCCATACAGGTTCGACGAATGGTTGCAACATTTTTAATTTTTTCGAAATTCATATCCTTAAAAGTTGCATATGAAAGATCTTTAAAACCACTTTTATTTTTTCTCTCAACTGGACCTTTGATTTTTTAGAGGTCATCAAAAGTGATTTGCGTAGTCAAAAATGGGACTTTTAGACATTTGCATTTTGGCCAAAATCTATTTGAATTACGTTTATGACAGTTAATTTAACGCTTTACAGTCTTACATGCTGAGTTACGTAGCTGTACGTTAATAATTAAAATAATGGCAACAGGTTAAAGTTCAAGGACAAATGTAAAAATTTCACTCATTTTTCCTAAAAGCTGCATATGAAAGATGTTTAAAACCGCTTTTATTTTTTCTCTCAACTGGACCTTTGATTTTTTAGAGGTCATCAAAAGTGATTTTCGTAGTCAAAAATGGGAATTTTTAAACCTTTGCATTTTGGCCGAAATCTATTTGAATTACATTTACGACACTTAATTTAACGCTTTGATGTTAAAGTGCATAAGTTGATAGTCTTACATGCTGAGTTACGTAGCTGTACGTTAATAATTAAAATAATGGCAACAGGTTAAAGTTCAAGGACAAATGTAAAAATTTCACTCATTTCAAAGGGGGATAACTCACGTAGGGGACGGAAACCCAAAGGAAATACGGCAAAAAAAGATCACTGGAACCATGCTAAAAAGAATATGTAACTGTTGCTGTGTGTTTGTGTACCCTTTATAGATTACAGCACCTCAAAAATCGGAATAATGACAAAAATGACATTTTTAGACCCCTATAAACCAAAGGGGATTGAATTAAAAATAAAATTTCCTGGCCAACTGAATATTCCATTCAAGTAATATACATGTTATACATATTGTTTTTTGTATTTGGTTTGTAAAAAAGATACAGGTCTTTGAAATTAAGCAATTTTGCTAGTCAATTCACACACTAAAACAGAAATAAAAAGTGTGAAAACTTCATGGCACCTTCTTAAATTACGTATATTGTGCCCTATATAATACATTATACTGGAAAAACATATTGTAATTTTCACAATAATTATTTTAATTTGATAACTTAGAAATATTTGGACATGAATGAGTAGTTTATGCTGTATGGAACCTGTATGGATTGACCCTTATGTGAAATTACGAGAATTTAAAGAACTAGATAAGCGACTAAATGATACAAAGGCAAGTAAAATTGACATTTATTTCAATTTAAAAAATGTACATTTCAGCATGTACTTCATAAACATGCTTTTGAGAAAATGAAACAAGAAAGAAATGCGTGAAATACACCGCCAGCTCAGTCATTTCCAGCCGAAGACTGCAGTTTCGTGCTTATTAGCACTCATCAGCCCGGCATAGGAAAGTCCTCGGCTGGAAATGACTGAGCTGGCGGTGTATTTCACGTATTTCTGCTTTAGCCCTGGCTAAGGGGCGGTAATTTACTGAAGAAAGAAATGGTTAGTTTTGCTAAACTAAACACGAAAGAAATGGTTAGTTTTGCTAAACTTGCAAGATAAAAAGAAGTAACTAATGAAATTTTACCTTAGTTCAAGTTACTCTAGTAACAAAAATACGCTGATACCAAAGATTAAAATTTAGTAGCATCTAAAAGACACTTCAATATATTATGTAAAAAAAATTGAGTAAATTTAGAGCATTCCCTCATCTTCAAAAAAGCATCTGAAATAGAGGAAAAAAAGAAATTTTTGGAAATTTTCGATTTTTTCAAGTACAATTTCGTCATCAAGAAATTCATAAACAGTTACTAAATTAGAGCAGATAGTTATTTATAGATAGTTTTTAAATCTGAATCATTTTTACTGTTATTTTTTCATTAAAAGAGCTAGAAGAGTGATTTAAAATCTGAAGTAAACTGGCGAAATTTCAATCTTTGTTAATATCTCAGATTCAAAAAAAGATTCGAGTAAACTTTATTTTGCTTTTTCTCAATAGAGATTTCTTTATAGAATGCGGAAATATTTATTTTTTAAGTGCATGTTTATAACTTACTAGCAGTACCCGCACAGCGATGCCCGTGCTAAAAAATTAATGGAAGTCCGTTGAATAAAAAAAAATTGACGCACTCTCCCCCTCTGATGTGAAATGATCGTTTTTCTTTGTATAAAATGCGTACACACCTTTTCAAAAAAAAAAAAAAAAAACTATTTAAGTTTCTTTGGAATTTAAAACTTTTCGTCAATTCATTAAATTAAATTTACAGTTGATTTAAAACTCTATTTAGCGAGTGAAGCGGTTTTTGCTGCAATTTAAAATATTTCGCCAAATAAACAAAAAAGACATCAAATAAAATCGTTCAAATGTAAAAATAATTCTGGAGCTCTATTGTTTATCGCCAAACTTGACCAGCAACCATGCTATCATAATCCATCCGTCTAACAAAAAGCAAAAAAGCATCCCGTTGAACATTCAAAAATCATCGTCAGAAAAAAAGAAGAAAATATCGTACATTTCACTCGGATAAAAACAAATCAAAATTCTTTCAAAACAAATCACCAAAACAATTAATTACATTAACGGTTGCCTTAAAACAATAATCCTAGACTGAACTGCTCAGCGCCTAACGTGCCAAGCGACCACGCTACTGGAACCCAGCCCTTTTGCGAGTGAAGAGGAGGTTTTTTCTTTGGCAATAATAAATGTGTCGCCAAACAAACAAAAAGGTATAAAATCACATTAACAGTAGCTTTCAAATCTTCATATATCAAGAGCTGCGTTACCCGGCTTTGCCCGGTTTACCTTGAGAACAAAAATTGTGTCAAGTGACATATATTCAACAATTAATTAAAATAATCGATTAATAATTCAAGGAATAACTTAAATAAAAGAAACAAAACAGCATGCAAAATTACTCTTCCGAACAATGACGACAGATATTAAAATACTTTTAAGAAATTAAAATGCGAAAGATGGATTTTAAAAGCGTAACCATGGAAACATGAAATAAAATAAGTTTTAGGAAATGCAAAATGAGGAAATAAACAATGGATTCAAAAAGCGTAACCATGGAAACGCGAAAATAAAATAATTGACAACCTGAATCAAAATGACATATTTCGAAATTGATTTAAAAAACGCTTGTAACTTTTTTTCCTTTGAAGATAGAAGCAAATTTTTTCGACCAAAGGTCGGGGAAACTATTAAAGGGGCGAAAGATTACGTGGATTACCTGGAGTAAAAAATCTCGCTTTTTCCAATGCTGTCAAAAAGAAAACTGTGGGACAATTCCTTCACTTTTTATTGATAGATTTAATGAAGAAAGTAGTGCCTAAATTTCAGCTAAGCCTAAAAAAAGTCCGAGCTAAAAACGCAAATTACTCCCGCCGTAATTAAGTTAGAGCATTGAAATAAATTGTTTAGAACGCAGAAAATTCTGCCTTTTTAGCGATATATAATATTAATATGTGCAAGTAATCTTTCGCCCCTTTAATAGCCAATAATAGGCAATTTACGTGAAATTTGGACCTAAATTTGAATAAAAAAAAGAACTATTTATCGGATTTTTTCGAATTATAGCCTATGTTACTCAGTAAGAAAGCACCTTTTATGTAGTGAAAGAATTTTTCAAATAGGTGCAGTGGTTCCGGAGATTACCTCGAACATATAAACACACAAAAATCCGCCCTCTCTCTTTATAATGTTAGTAAAGATGGAGTTATTGAGTCACAAACTGGCAGCAATGAACTCTGAAAATTTAGGCTTAGCGCAAGCATCGACTTCTAATTTCAATAACAAAGCAACAAACAGTTTTTAAACTTTCATACTTTGCATTTCCTCATAGATATGCATAGTTTACCTAAATAAAAATTTTCATTGAAATCTGTGGTATGTCAGCCACAGCTGATTTGCTCATTTCGCATGGAATGACCTAGTATCAACACCACCTTTTAAACGTCTGAGAATAGATTTCATTCTTTTTTCTTTCTTTTTTTTTTGCGTAATTTCTGAGTAAGTGTTTAACCACACTTACCACAACCACTCATAGTACAGTAAAATTAGGTCAAAAAATGGCCAAACCCAAACATTCAAAAATGAAAAAAAAGTTGAAACCTGCTGAAAATCACTTCTTAACCCTTCCAGCAAAAAGGGGTAAAAAGTCCCAGTACTTTGCTCGTCGGATTTTGGGGGAAAGGGGGGGGGGGGGGCGAAATAATCCTCTTTTTAAACAAAAATAATTTCTGTTACTTAAAAAAATACTCAAAACTCGCAGAAACCACACTAATAGTAAAATAATAAACTCTCACAGAAAAAAATTCTAATTAACTGCAGTGCACAGAGGGGGGGGGGGGGGGGGGGTCCAAGGCGCAAATTTCGTCGTTGGAACTTTTAAGGCAGTTTTTTCAAGGGGTATTTCTTTCTTTTTGAGGACTTTTATTCTGGATGGGTACTCCGTCACACTTAAGTGGTGCGCTATCGCTTGGGAGGGGGGGGGGGGGGGGGAACCCTGAATTTGCATTCTAAAACCAACGACTGCAGTGAAGTCCGCGAAAAAATTTCACTTATTTTAAACTTTTCCGAAGTACAAAGTGCCCCATAATGACACAATTATCCTACTGGCTAATGCCAGAAGGATAATTCTAAAAGATCTAAGAGAGCTCAGTAACCAATTTATTTGTGATTAGAGTTACTAAACTGTTAAGAGCGCTGGAGTGATAACTAAAACAAAATCCCTGTGCAGCATTTAAAAAAAAGTTCAAATTGACTGAAGTTTCCTGCCTTCTTAATTAATTTACTTCAATTTTTCTACAATCTTTTGCCATCACGTAAAGGAGGATAAACCGAAATTGCCAATAGTGAGACGGGCAATGCTTTAATTCTGCACCCTGTAAGTCGGTGGGGGTTCTCATTTGCAAACACCAAGCTGCCTCATTTTCACGCAGCTGGTTATGTGAACTATGCTAAATATGTACATATATACTTGCAACACTATTTGAAACTTTTGAGTATATTATGCGATAAAAAAATTTGATCACATCTAACATCAGCTAAAACATCAGTTATTCAACGATCCAACGCAGTGACAAATTTAGGTGGTTCCAGAACCTGTAGTGATTCAACGATAGAAGAAGTCTTGAGAGCAACGAGCATCAGTAGAATGCTAAAAACTGCTCTTCCGGGTATTGACTCTACTCCAGGGGCGAACTGGCTGACTTTGGCCCAGTCGGCAAAAGAATATTTTGGCCCACTTCTGTAAATTAGTCGAGCAAAGACATTAAACTGTCACTAGTTCATATTTTTCTTTAAGTTCCTAAATCAAGATTTAAAGTTCTAAAATAGAAAATTGTGAAACCTAAAATAATAGCTAACACTGACACATTTTTTATGTGCCTTGAAAGGATACTTATGGTTATAAGCCTGAAAAGGCACTTTAGGCTTCTATACTGAAAACATATGAAGAACACGAGGAAAGAGATGAGGAACCAGGGAAATCCCCTCGGAAATATTTTGAAATTGGTTGATCTATAAAGCCTAAGAAAAGAATCGGGACACAGGGTTCTAGTTCCATTCCAAGCGATATTTTCAAAGTTGATGTCAAAAAACACAATTTTACAATGTTCAGTAGCGTTAAAGGAGAGGGAAAACAAGGAGTTCCCCCACAATTTTGTTTTCTTAACTTTTTTTTTTTCAAAATTGAAATCCATTTTAGTCTATATTTGTTTACAATGGAATGTCGGGGTCTCTTCCCAGAAATTCTCCGAAATGGGAAGTTTTAAAAATGCAATTTTAGGCTATCCTTAGTATAATTAACGGAACAGCATAGGGAGCTCTCTACAAAAACATTTAGAGTTTTAACTAGTAAAAAATGCAAAACTAACTTTGGTCACGATTAAGAGAATAGGAAAGTCAGTGATGTCATTTGGAAGCATTTAAAAACTGAAGTATACTTGACCAAATTTTAAACTACATTTCGTTACTATAGGGAATCTGGCGACTCTCCTTCGAAATTTTCCAACATTGAAATTTAAAAATATAATCTTATAGTATGTTTGGAAACATTGAAAGAAAAAGAGAAAGGTTTCCCTCAAGATTTTTTAGAAGGGCACCGTGCCCTTCCGCTTTTAAGCTAACCTTCGACCCCTGTCCTTGAAACGTCATTCATTCGTTTCAATCATTTATCCACAAAAATCTGATTAGAATGTATCTGAATGTTTTTGCATTACCTTTAAAACTAAACATCAAAAAGCTTTTTAATATTTTAAAAATAATTACTATCGAAAACACTTGAACTTTGTATGTACCTACTATACCAAAAAGTAAAAGAAGCACTTTTTTATTCAACAAAACTTCTCTACCCTTTTATCCCTTTTATCTGAAAGCGCACTGCCCCTTTTTTGGTCTGGAGGAAACACTTGTTCGCTCTGGGCATTTTTTTCTGAAACTGAAATCAATTTTTGGCTATAGTGTAAATAAAAGGGTTACGAAGCTCTCCCATGAAAATTTCTATAAGTGAAATTCAAAGCTATCTTTAGTGATTTTAAGGGAATGCCTAAGGTTCGGAGACTTTGTATGGCAATTTTTCGATATTTAAGGGGGTCCGGGAAACAAAATGTGTAAAATTTTGCATTTTTTTTATCATTTAAAAAACTTCTCCGTCTTTTTCTGTTTAAAAGGACGTTTAAATCTTGTTTCTATCTTAATTAGAACGAAAGATATAACTATTTTTGTTGCATTCTTTTAACTAATATTATATTTAACTTTAAAACTTCAAACGCGTTTCTCTCCATGATGCATTTTCCCCCGATTTTTCGCATTCAAACTCTTATAAGTCAAGAACTGATAAGATGAAGTACTGAAATTTGAAGCATATCTTTTTCAAACAGTTTACTTTGATTTTTATACGGTGAATTTGAAAAAAAAAAACATTACTTCAAAAAATATGATTTTTTTTAAAAGTATCTTTGAATTTTTCGAAATTTTTCTTCAAATATTTTCTATTTTTATTGAATAAATATTTTTTAAATCTTCGAATAAAAATTATAACTTAGATATTTGTCCATAGTTTTTTGAAAAAAAATTGAAAATTGACCATGAATATTTTGAGTTTTAGCAATTTAAAGCGACCCCATTTTGTTAGAAAACAATAACTAAATTTAAATATTTTTTTAAAAATATTTATGTTATGATTTTGCGAATCAAACTGACATTGAATCAGTGCAAAAAATTTCAAAACTCTAAATTGTTTATTGCCATTTTTTTTCAAAATGTGTCCCGGACCACCTTAAATCTGTAATACACAATTTCCTTCTTGGGTCTTGATGCAAAAACCAAGAACCAGGTAAGTCCAGACTCACTCATTTTTGGTAAGACCAATAAATAACATTAATGTCCTATCGAAAGGCTAATATCTTTCCCACATTATTTACTACAAAGCAGAGGTCTAATCTTACATTTGGGATCGTTGTTGCACCAATCGGAACAATCAATTCTTCACACTCAAAAATGAATTTTTAAAAAAGGAAAAGTTTGGACTTAACTCGTTCCTGCATCGAAGTCCTCAATTGTAGACTTAATACTATCGTGACTTTAGGACTACAAAGGGACCTCATACCTGAAATACCATATAGGGACCCAGGTCCTAACTGCTCCGCATTTTGCGGAGTTGCTGTTCAAAAATGGCGAAACTCCACGGCTCTGCAAAGAAGTTCTTTTGCTCCGCATTTCCCTGCCGAAGTTTTCCAGCTTAAATTTTGCTATTTCATCATAACAAACATTTAAATATGGGAAATTAAAGATGCTTATACTCAAAGATTGAAATTGTGTATAAAGCTGTTTTATTAATTTAGAAATAATTATTTTCATACTAGTGCTTAAAATAACTATTAAAGCTTGATATATATAAAACAGATAAGTGGTTTCAGTTAATTTTGATGATTTTTATACAAAATTCCGAACTGTTCCGCAAAATTTTAAGTTGCTCCTCAAAATCAGCACAGATGGTCCTCAAATTCTTTCTCCAAGGTTGGCAACCCTGCGATCCGGTTAAGTCTAAGTATGGCCCTGATTACAACTAATGTTGCTCAAAAAAAAAAAAAAAAAAAAAAAGAAAATGAAAAGAAGAAAAGAAAAAAGAAGAAGAAAATCTTACTCCCCCCCCCCCTTGCCTCCCCTGGAACTCAGGCCTAAATCCGCCTATATTCAGGAACTCGCTCTTCTAAGTTGAAATTTTGTCCTGTTTCAGATTCAGTTTATCGTAGTCCAGGCTTGCTTTCCCAATGCGATCCTGAGATGAAAATACTCGTATACCGATAAATTACATTAGACTAATGAAATCGATTGCCAACTGACAGTATTTAGTTGAGTCTGCCGTAACCAGTGAATATCAGGCCAGGGGCTTGTACAGAAATTTTTGAGGCTCGTCACAAAGGACTTTTACGGACCCCCCTCCATTTTGCTTACCACTTCGTCCCTACGGTATATTTCACCCCTCGTTTGAAAAATCTCGGGCCCCTTTCAGGCTCGGAACCGGGCCAACAGATGGTCCCCCCCCCCCAACCTAGTGCATGTCGTTGCTCATGTATCAACACCATAAACACCCCAAAGCATGTCCCACACATTTATAGCAGGGCCGGGGCCGTTTTGTCTAGTGGTGCAGGCCAATTGTTGTTAATAGACGTACTAATATAAGATTTTGAAAGCTCTTTTTTTTCGTCCCGGGCCATTTTTTAGGCCGCTATGGACCCTAATTTCTCTGCCCCCCTCTTGGTTCCTCAATGTGGGAGCCATGGATCCCAGAGCTCTAAAACTAGAGAGAAAGTTGACAAAGAGAAGAAAGCATTCGCACCTGTGGACTTTGGCTGTTTACTTTGGCCCCTGGGGGGCTAAGGATGGGAGAAAAATTAATCTGCTTCAAAACACTTTTTTCGTATAGAGTGAACAAATTTAATTTTTTCTTCTTTTATTACGCTTTAAAAAAATGTTAGATGTGAATTAAATGTATTAAGTTCAGTAAAAAATTGCTTAAAGTGGTCCACTCGGCGGTTGGCCCAGTCGGGGATCCCCGACTAGTCGACCTGGCCAGTCCGCCCCTGCTCTACTTTCTACGGTATTGACTCAAGTTTGTTGTTGCTCGTCGTTACTTGTCGGTCACTGATAATAAGGTGAGTTGTGATGAGACCTTTAACGTTGGGGTAGTAACATGGAAGGATATTGAGGGCAAACAATTTAGTGGCATTTCTTTTAAAGGACTTATTTTTTTTTATTAAGCAGTTATGTCTCTAGCTTCTGTTAGTAGTTACTATCTGTAAAGATGTGTAAGCCCAAACCATCTTTTATTCCGAATGGTATGAACAGTAAAGATGGAAAAAAATTGCTAAAAACTTCTAGTACGAATTATGCGCTGATCCTCCATCAGTATTCGATGAATCTGGTTTCAGAAGGAAAGAAATCCTGTATCGTTAAAGTGTAATTATTTGAAACAAAAGATTCATCCACCATCACAGAACGTACTGCTCCGTTTTACGGCGATAAGGGGGCTCTGTAGCGTTGGTGGGTTATGTCACCCCTCTTGGTGGGGCAAACACCTTTAATTTCATGCTTTTAAATTTAGTATGACATAATATTCTCACTTTAAACTTACTCTAAAAATTCCGGAAAAATACCCAAAACAGCAATTTTTAGATGCCTCCCATTCCGAAACTCGACGCACAATGCGGTGGGACTTTTTACCTGTTCTTATTGGGAGGGAAATAAACAATTTGCACCAGGTTTAACTTTTTTTTTTTTTTTTGGAAGTTTTGGTCCGACCCCTATTTTTACTGTACTATTACTGTTTCTAACTCTATTTTGGTTTCAAAGTCGTATTTTCGTAATCTAACGTTCTATATTAAGTTAAAATCTGAGATTGAATGGGTATTTTCTAATCTTTAGAACAATTTTTGAGGCACTAGGCACAAACGTTGAAAACCATGTGCTTCTTATCGTTATCTTGATTAAAAAAAAAAAAAAAAACAACGTTGTTTCCGATAACCAAATTTTTGGCTAAGAGTTTAAAATTGGTTTTTAAAATATTTAAATGCACAGAATGATTCATTATTTCATCAAAAAATTCCAAACTACCAAGTCCTGATGCTGATATGCACCCTCACACATGAACACCTTCACCGTCCTGATTAACTGATAAAACTAAGTTTTTAAGATTAAGTTCCAATTTTTTTTCTTCTATTTACAATCATACAACAGTTTAAACAAAAAATGTTGAATTCATTTTTATCTGTAAGTAAGACGTAATTCCAAAACCTTTTGAGCTTACTTATCTTGATTTTGCGGCGAAAAGCGTAAGCATTCTGTTTTTCGCACGACCAAGAAAATTTCTGCGGGAAGAGGATCCAGTTAATTCAACTAATCAGAAAACTTAGTGAACAATTTATGTGAAAATTAAATGTAAAATTTTTCATTTAACTCTGCAGAATCTTTCACAGCTCTCAAATGTGTATTTTTTTTAAATAAATTTTTTAACTATAAATCTCCGATCACGCTTTTTCTACTTTGCCGGTTGACCTTTTCTTACCTTATTTTCGGTTCGATTCTTTTCTTTGAAGCATTTTATCAAGCACTTTACTATAGAATGGAGTAAATTAACTAATTTAGATACATTTCAAACCAATTTACCGCTACTGTGAGGAAAAAATTTAAATTTCGAACGGTGTTTGTTGTTTTTTACGAATACCAAACATTTTAAAGTAATAAGCATAATATTAAGGGGAAAAAAAACGCAAAATTAAAGCCAAATGACTTTTAAGGGTCAACACAATGCAAAAATAATAAAAAAACGACATATAAAAATTTTAATCATGAATTGATTCGAAAATATTTGAGTGTACGATGACTTTTGTGGCGTGTTATTTCTCTGTCTCCTCGTTTTTTGACCCATTTCAAAAAGAAGATCCATCAATATTTTGAAAAAACTTTTGGGTTGTATTTAGAATGTCATGGGAATGATGTAAAAAAAAATATTGGACTTCATATTCGAATTCAGTTTCGCGTTTTTTGGTTTTACTAAAAAATTTCGAAGTGTATGAACACTTTTGGGAGCCACTGTATATTCTCTGTTTTATTCATATAGATTTCATGAATACACTAAATCAGTTGATGAGTTACAAATGCTGTTTTGACTCTGAAAATTTAATTGAATTTAAACAATGATTAGCTTTTAATGTCTTCCGATGAACTCTTTTTTTCAGAGTTCAAATACATTTTTTATCATCTGAACGTTACCGTGCTATGGGTTTCATCAGCTCTTCTGTATTGAAAAATATTGCTCTCAATCAGCTGTACTGTGCCGGAAAATATTTGACTTTATTAGCCGTACTGTGTCGTAAAATATTGGGCGGGCTCAATCAGGTAGTGTCGGAAAATATTGGGCTGGATCAACAGTATTGTAGAGGGAAAAGTTCCCTAACGGAGGCTTTGCTGCAACAAAAGTACTTTCGCAAAAAAGCTCTGTTTACAGGGAAAAATAGTACCGTAGAGGTAAAAAACAACAAGGCATTTTTTGCTGTTGGTGGCGTCCCCGATGCATCAACAAACAATGACAAGAAATTTTATTTCTTTACTCTAGCGAGACATATCAGCGCTTTTTTCACACTGATTAATCTCTCATAGAAGATGATCTTTTAGAAATTAATTTCTACTTTCTTAAAAAAGCGCGTTTGTACTTATATTTATTTATTTTTTGTAGCCATTTTAGGTACTTCGAAATTCAAAAGGTTTAGGTGAAATCGTCTAACCTGGAAACCATACGATAGTAAAAAAATGAAATACATATAATATATAAATAATTAGAGAGAGCAAACAAAAGCACAGTTAAAATGTATTTTTTTATTAAATTTTTTATACATAAATTATTGCCTTCGCGTCTCCGTTATCGAAATATGAGGTCTTAACACCTGCCGACATTTCAAGAAAAGTCACCGAACTTAGCGAATTTCGGAGAGAACACATCTTTCACAAGTTTGCTGATGGATGTCCTGCCATATACAGACGAACAAATTGCGTGTACCTTCAATTTTTCTCCAAATCTTTAAATTTTGCTCTTTTCTAAAAATTTCGGCAGACTTTAAGACCTTATATCAATGATATTTATTTCGAACACAAATAACAATTGCTTGGCATACGGCGTGAATTCAGCAGGACGAAAAATGAGTTTTAAAGTAATTTCTCAGTCAATTAACATTTTACAGAAATGAGACCAAACAGTAAATGATTCTCGTAAAATTTTAAATTTTTTGATACCTTCTTCAACTCTGAACTCTAGATCGTTTTCGAGGATTTTGTATAAAGCTTTTAAAATCCTTCCTCCCATTCCTCCTCTCTTTAAAATTAAAATATTCGTAAACATCCTTTCCTCGCGAGTGCTTACGTTACGAAATAAACCAATATTCTAAATTTCAGCGTTCTAGACTTAGTAGTTTTGGCTGTGCTTTAATAAATCAATCGGAACAAGTAGTTTTATGTAGGGTCGGTTGAGGAGGGGGGTAAAGAGAAACATAATTTTTATGTTTCAACTTAATATCCTCCCCTCCCACCCTTTTTTGAGAGAGAGAGATTAGAGAGAGAGTTAAAATTTTTTGCATTGTGTCCTACCGTCTTTGAGAGGGACTAGGTACGAAAATTTTGATTTTATGTCTGTTCGTAGCAAATGAAAATCTGTTTCCTTTTACCCCAGCGTATTTCCTTTCAATACTGAGTCAAAGGGGTAAATGAGAACATTCCATTTATTTCCCCATGAAGCTGATGTAGATAGATTATCGCACTTAATCAATTTATCGCACACAATCGGTTTGGAAGCTTAAGACGCTCTCGTTCGGTACCAATATTACTCAATCTGTTACTCGTAGGTAGGTCGCATGTGAACCCCTGAATCCGCAAATGAAATCTGAAATTATTTTAAAAGAAAAGTTATAAAAACATTAAGTTGTTTACTGAATTTATGTAAAATACACACAAAAGTATTATTTATATCAAAATTTAACTTTCTAAAAAAATTAAGAAGAATGAAAAACTTAGTTATTTTACTTTACGGCAGTGTATTATGGAATCGACGGAAATACTTGAAGTACCTTTTTTGATGAATCCATTCGCAACTCCAACGAACTATAGGGGGCACTGAAGTCACTGTCTAATGGCGGAATTGAAAACTAAAACAAACGCACATGGTAACGAAGAAAATGCTAAAAGTGTTGTGATTTTTGTTCGTACGTATGATTTTTTCGCTTTATTCTTTTTAAATTAATTTTCAAAGTCTTGTGGATATTCTGGCCCACGTAGAAAGAAATGAGAATTCAAGAAGCATTACTAAACGTCAAAGATTAATGCAAACTACGTAATTCGTAGTTCTAAGCAGCTATTTCCACGATGTTGAATTCGATATTTATCAATTCTTAATAAAACTAAATAATAATTGTGGCCTGACAAGAATAACAATTAATGCTAGAAAATTCAATGTGACATTACAAATTGTTATCGAAAGAAGATGATACTTTTTTGCCTTGCTTGGCTAGCGCTTTTTTTTTCCATTTGTAGCTGAGTTATTTCTCTCGAATTCCCGAATCGGTTCATTTAAAAATTTTCTGTTTCGATTTTTCTAATTTCTGAGTTACGATTTAATTGTGTCATGTTATGCAAATCATCAACAAAATTCTCACGGATATATGGTGGTAGTTTTCTTTTCAGTTGATTGACCATTATTTCCTTTCACTTATCGAATTCTGTAATCTTACTACCATTTTATTCCACTCATGATAAAAATTAAAAATGGTTTAACTAAAAACGCGAAATCTCGCCAAGGCTACTTTGCTCGCACTATACTAATACTATAACCCTAAACAAATTTGGCGAAACCTTTCAGCTGAGAATAAAAAGAATAAAGTAAATTCTTTCTCGGTTATTCATTTTGTTCTACGATAATATATTCAAGAAAATATTTTGCATACTGTCCATTCCAACTAAATGCTGCTGTAAAATATGGTAAGTTTAATTAATTTCAGATTAAAAAAAACCCCATATTCTTACAAATTCATACAAAACAATAAATTTTTTTACCTTGTATAACGTTATCCAAGTTTGTTAATCCAGAATTTTCGCTTTCACCAATTATTAAGGAAATAATGAAAACTAACATTATTTTGAGAAGCTCGAGAATACTACTAAGGGACGAATTAATTTCTGTAGCTGAAAGCAAACTAAGACACATCGATTGCGTTAATAAATACTCAGAACAAACTGCTTGTGTTTACGTCAACTGACAAACGTGGAACGCAACGTGGCAATGTTTAAGTTTCATTTGCAGTTTTGTAAATCACCGCAAGGTAGCGTATTCGAGCGCTGGAGTTCCGAATTGTATCTTTCACACTTTTATTTCTTAAACTTATTTTGTATGTGTGCGTTTCCATAGTTACGCTTTTTAAATCCATCTTTTCCATTTTAATTTCTTAAAAGTATTTTAATACTGGCATCATTGTTTGGAAGGGAAATTTTGCATGATGTTATTTTTCTTTTATTTAAGCCTGATTGTTGTGACACATGAGGCATTTTTTATTTTCATGGTAGACCGGACAAAGCCGGGCAACGCAGCTAGTTAGTATTATACTAATGTTTTCTTAAATTATAAAGAGTACCAACGAAATGATTTTGGCTGCATTTACATTTCTCTGGTTTGTATGATTCATGAATGTATTATTAGTAGAGACAGGGCTTCATTTGCAGGGAACCTCACGAGAGCTCAGCATCAGCTGTACTTCTTTTCAATTTTATGTGATTTTTTTTTTTCTTTTCATCGTAATGTTTGACGGGGTTAGGCTATCTACACATTAAAATCCGATCTGAGGACAATAAAGCTCTCACACTTCTTTGAGTAGAAATTAAGCCCTGAAAGGAGAAGCTGCGTGGGCAGTGGTTGCGATTCAGGGGAGGGGGGTAACCGTCCCCTCACTTTTTATAGTTCATTTATTTATTTTATTTTCCAATTTCGAAACCAAAACTAGAAATTATTTTAAAAAAAGCAGAAATGTCAAAATTTTCAGAACATAACTATTTATTTTACTTTGCATATCTGTTTACGAAACATTATTCAGCACAAGCAGTAACTTTTTGTTTTTGTATTCAATTGTTGAGATATTAGTAAATCAATTGTTTTACTTAAAAGCAAGCCATACTCGTTCAATGAAATTATTACTATTTGTGACATCTGAAAATTCTTTGGGGTAAATAATGTAAGTCTAATTCATGTCTAAGTGTTTTCTTCGGGGAAAGTTATTGTGCACAAAATCCATCAAAATCTTAATTAAAACGTGAGTTAAGTTGCTAGATTTACATCAATTACCACCCATTTGCTCTCAAAACCAGCCCTAGCAAAAATTTTTATATTTCTCTCTCTCCCCTTTTCTTCTTCTTTTTTTTCCATTTTTTTTTTCTGGTGCCGCTAAAAGCTCTATAGCTTTTAGTTGTCGCTTGTTTTTACCCCCCCCCCTCCCCCACCTTTCAGAACCAATCGCCGCCTCTGTTCTTGGGCGTGTCGTTTTCTTCAAACGGTACTAACTAAAAAATTAAATCTAACAGCTCCACGAAGCTCCTTCAGTTCCGCAAGTGGCAATTATTCTTATGCGTGCATTCAATCGTTACGTTTTTATACGCTCCCGAACCGTGGACGTGGTCAGTGAAGCAAATTCTACCGACTTGCATGGAAATCAACTCATTTTCTCCACCGGTACTTCGTGGCCGAGTCGGAAAAACCACGTGCCCAGCCATAGAACTGCGCATGCGCTGCTCTTTTCGAACCAACCCACAACAAACCAGATTCAGAAAGAGTAAATAGTGTCTACGCTACTGAAATTCTAAATACTCATCAATACTTGTTTACCGTATCCCACCAACACACATTGACCTGGTTTACTTATGTAAGTTTATAGTTTTTTCTTCTTCTGCCGCTGTGTGAAATTGGTGTTCTACCAATGTTCCTATTTTGTTCAAGTTCAGTGTGACGGCATTTTTCATTATTGGATACGTGTTTTGATTGTTGTTTCATCATTTGTTTTATCCTGCGATTGTTTCGGATGACTTCCGTTCTGTACGCTTCGAATACGCAGATTCAGTGATTCATGCGAACATGTGAGGGATAGCTCCTAGAATGACATTTCATCTTCATTTGTGAATAAAATTTCTGATTTACGTTCAATGAAATTCTCATAGAACTTATGCAGCAAATTAATTCTCTTCATCATTGAAATAAGGTAAGTGTTTTAAATTTTTTCTGAATATTTTTTATAAATTCATTTGTTTTTTTTTATTCAGTTGTATCTTGAATTTCATTACTATTATTATACGTTATTCAGGGGTGCCCATCCCCCCAAGAGCAATGCCACACCACTCTCAAATACTGCAAAGACCCCGCAGGAGCGATAGCCCTCCAAAAGGAGAAAAATATTATAAAAAACATCCCCAAAATACTTCAATAGCGCAGTCTGCACCATACCCCCTCCCCCGTACCCCCTAGATGGGACCCATGTATTATTCTTTTGTTCCTTTTTATGAGTTAGATAACAACATTAACTACACACGATAGTTTTTATATACAGTGAAACCTGTGTAAGTTGACCACTTGCGGTGCAGTATTTTGGTGGTCAACTTAGACAGGTGGTCAACTTATAAAGGGGGTAATGATTTTTATTTTATTTTTTTTTGGAATTCTTGCACCATGACACCTTTTGTAATTCTTGCAATTGACACCTACTCTTTCTGTTTAACTCACTTTCATTGTTTAGCATTACTTTGAAACAAGAATTTAAGATATTATTCAAATATTTTTAGAGATTATTTTCCCAGAATGACATATAATGTGTCGTGCAAATTTAAAATTTCAGTAAATTGATCAAAGAAAAAAAAAAGCCTTATTATTTATGAAAAGTTACTCATTTTATATTAATAGTTCCTAAAAATTTATAGCTAATCAAAAATTACAAATTTTTCACTTAACAACAGAAGAAAAACCAGTTTGGAGAATAAAAGGGTTCTTAGTAGTTTTCCCATGTGGTTAAACTCAAAAGGAGGTTTAGTTATGCTGCTGTTTCATTTAGTTGGTAAAATGCTGGTCTGGCATCAGAAATATTCTTGGAAAGCTTAAAAAAAAATAATAATAATAAAAAAAAAATAATTTGCTAAATAAAATTTTAAAAAATAAACCAAGTGGTCAACTTACAAAGGGTTTTTTACAGTACTCCAATCCAAACTTGGTGTTCATTAGTGGTCAAGATAGACAGGTGGTCAAGATAGAGAGGTGGTCAAGTTACAGAGGTTTTCCTTCATTATATAAGATAGGACTAATTCCGTTCCTGACAAAAGCGGTCAACATAGACAGGTGGTCAACTTACAAAGGTGGTCAACTTTACAGGTTTTACTGTATATATATATATATATATATATATATATATATATATATATATATATATATATATATATATATATATATATATATATATATATATATATATATATATATATATATATATATATATATATATAACTTTTATTTTCCCCTTTATTCTACTCCGTTACTACCATATTCCGTGATTATAATACAGTCGGACCTCGATTTTTTGAACCCTCATTTAACGACTTTTCCCTTTTCCCCAACTAAAATAAAGGCAAAAACCCAATTCACCAAATAGTAAACCCCAAATTAACAAATTATTTTAACAGCTGGATTTTTTTTTTTTTTTGTTTATTTGAGTTAGAAAGTATTGGATCGTTTTTCTAATCTTTACTAATAATAAAGCTGGAAGTCTCTCTGTCCGGAGGATGTCTGTAGGATGTCTGTGACGCGCATAGCGCCTAGACCGTTCGGCCGATTTTCATGAAATTTGGCACGAAGTTAGTTTGTAGCATGGGGGTGTGCACCTCGATGCGATTTTTCAAAAATTCGATATGGTTCTTTTTCTATTCCAATTTTAAGAACAAAAATATTATAAAATGGACGAGTAATTTACGAAATTATCATAACGTGGAACTGTAACATGGGTACAAGCCAATTGGTGAGAAAATTCACCATACATTTGTAAATATACAGGCGAACCAAAAGACCTTTTAATTTTTCTATTACGGGCGAAGCCGTGCGGGTACCACTAGTACTATATAAATCCTATCAGAAACAGAATAAGACTTTTCTTGGAAGAGTGAGTGAAACAGTTGATTTGTCTGAACCAATGAATAGCGATTCTGACGCAGAAAGCGATATTGAAACTTCCATCAAAATTGTTATTTTTTGTAATGCTGTACATGGCCTAGAAACTAAAAACATATCTCATGCAGCAGGCTCAGACTGTAAATGACACAATATTTTTATCTCCATAAAGTCGATTGAGAACTTTTTCAAGTCATGTATCAAGGAAATTGTCAAACATCTATTGCACACAGTACTTTAAAATGTATAATTAACAAAGTGTGTAATAAGTCGCGGAATGCTAAATAAAAAGTACGATTTCTAACTACAGATATTTTTGAGCAGTTGTTTATCAAGGTTTTTAGATAAGGTAAGGGCATATTTTTTAAATTTCTTATTTCGCTCTCCGATATTACGAAAAATCTCGATTTAACGCATAAAAGTTTTGGTCCCGATGAATACGTTAAATTGGGGTCCGATTGCAGTAAAAATTTAAAACCTTTTCTAGTATTTACAAATGGTACTTCGCAAAAATTAAAAACCTAACGGTATAAAATTAAAACCTATAAGAATTTTTAGAAAACGAAAATCATTGCAACTTTCTAATTTATTTACTTTATATGGATTTAACTAATGAAATATTGAAGAAATATGGTACGAATATTAATAAAGTACGTTATGGCAGTTTAGTGATACAAAACAATTCTTTGATGTATTGCTTTTTTTTTACTTCCTTTTGCAAAAAAGGAAGTACTGTATTCGCGAAAAAAATTTCACTCAAAAATCGACCTTAATTTTCATTTTACTCACCTCCGAATGAATATTGAGTTTTTTTTTTTTTTTTTTCCCGACTCGAGCACACGTGGAAAAGTGCCTAAGAACGTATAGACACGCGAAATATCCATAATGACGATTCCCGAGTTAATTACAACGAATTTTCTCGTGACGTCTGTATGTACGTAAGTATGTATGTATGTGCGTATGTATGTAGCATAACAAGAACGGTAAGTCCTAGAAAGTTGAAATTTGGTACATAGACTCTTAGTGGGGTCTAGTTGTTACCCCCCTCTTTTGGTTGCATTCGGGTGTTTCTAAACTGGTCTTTTGCCCCTTTATGGGAGGAATTCATTGTTAATTTCGATGAAAACTCAAGTGGTGTTATAATTTGGCGATACACTTGGCGATATATCGCCAGTCTTTTGATCGCCAAGTTTTGTTGCCAACTTGGCGACAAATTTGTCGATATTTTTTGAAAATCTGTTTCAATTTGGCCACTGTTGGTGATATTTGGAGAGTAAATTATTGAATCACATTAAAATTGCCAGTAATGGGGAAATGGCATTAAATTGGAGTAAAAGGAAATCATGTGATGCACACATCAGCTCGTTTGTACTGAACTACCAAATGCTTTTTTGTTAAACTAGTAAATAGTCTGACCTGATTACAAAGAGCACCTTGAGTTTGATAATCCTCCATTTTAGGTGTTAACACCTTATTTTTCCGTCATTCTGACGCAACTAAGTTCACCCCGTAAACATTCGTGTTGGATATAATTCTCTTGGAGCACAAAAAGCATTAATTTTTTCCCCATAGAATTATTGTTGTTCTCAGAAAATCTCAGCTTCATACATACGTATATTATATTCATACCATCAAGTACCGACTTATTTTCTCGGTACAAACAAGTTAAAGCCTTTTGAGCTGATCAACAAACAATAAAATATTTCGAAGTTACGAATTATTCAAAAGACAGAGATGTTAGTGTGGTTGTTTTTGTTGAACGAAAATGTCGTCTTCAGATGGAACAATATTTTTACAAGCTCCGAAAATGAATAATTGTCAAGCACTCGATGTATCATATCGTTGACAGTTTTTTTTTTTGCAAGAAATAGTGTGTGTGACCGGCATTTTTGTTTTTTGAGAAGTGCATAATAAAAATATAAATAACTTTTTTATCACATAATAAACTTAATAGGAGCTTTGCGCGGTTGTTATTATAATATTTTAATGTTTTTAAGACAATGTTTAACTGTAAATTTATATAAACGGGAAATTATCAATAACCACTATTTGAAAGTACAGTAAAGCCTGTAAAGTTGACCACCTTTGTAAGTTAACCACCTGTCTAAGTTGACCGCTTTTGTCAGGAGCGGTATTAGTCCTATCTTATATAATGAAGGAAAACTTCTGTAACTTGACCACCTCTCTATCTTGACCACCCGTCTATCTTGACCACTAATATATAGCAGCTTTGGTTTGGAGTATTGCAAAAAAACC
Organism: Uloborus diversus; assembly: GCF_026930045.1. NCBI lineage: Eukaryota > Metazoa > Arthropoda > Arachnida > Araneae > Uloboridae > Uloborus > Uloborus diversus. The sequence goes on from NC_072732.1 coordinate 132,751,108, forward strand.
TTTGTAAGTTGAACACTTGGCAAAAGCATTAGATTGTACTGAAAGTTTAATCAGTTATGCACCAAATAAGCAACCAAACATTAAAAAAAAAAAAAAAACAATGAATATTTATATTTCTATCTAAAAACATTGGGCCTATGTTAAATCCCAGAAAATGCACCAAACTTCATTAAAGAGTTATTTTGTTGAAAAGTAGATTACCGTTGTTACAAATGTACAAAAAAAAAAAAAAAAAAAAAAAAAAATCAAATGAAGAATTTTACTTTTGACTTATGAATTTTTAGGAATTGTTAATGTCGAGTAAGTAGTTTTTCATGAGCAATGAGACATTTTTTTTTCATCGATAGTTTTACAGGCATTTTAAATTTGTAGGATAATTTACGCGTCATTCTGGTAAATAATCTCTAAAAATGTTTTTAAAAAAATTTAACTTATTGTTTTAAGGTAATGTTAAACAATGAAAGTGAGTTTAAAGTATTCCAATCAGTTAAAAAATGAATGTATGTGGCAAGAAATGAAAAAAAAAAAAAAAAACAGTTTTCGTTACTACCCTCTATAAGTTGACCACCTGTCTAAGTTGACCACCAAAGTACTGAACCGCAAGTGGTCAACTTACACAGGTTTCACTGTATAATATCTTGTAAGTTACATTTGGTTGTCCGAGGACATTATCGGACGCTACCGGTCAACACCGTATGATTAAAAAAAATTGTTTGCATGAAAACACACACACAAACACAAATATCCATAAAAAGAAAGAAAATTAAATTCTCAAAACTTTACAACAGTTCCAAAAGAAACGATTTTGATCCAAGAGAAAAATTGGAAACACAACACGGCGCTGCTTCTTGAAAAGTCCCAGCTTTTTCAAGGCTCTTTCAAAACGAGCAAGCTTTTTAAGGTCATCTGTCGTCTTTGTAGGAAGACGAAGAGAGTGTAATTTCAAGGATGAAGAACTATTGTCAAACTTGAATATATCAGTGTATCTCATTTTCGCGGAGGAGTAGGAGAAAATGTAAAAGTTATGAAATTGAAATGTTGAAAGATTCCAGCAAGTTCATTGCTAGTGTCTTACAGCATAATACATTTTTACAATAGTGTCGGCTGTTTGTCGAAACGCAATGCGTCATCTTGATTTATGTATGTCCTCATCATTCGTTTACTAAGGAGTCTTTTTAAAATGCATAGAATAAATAAAATGCGAAAAAAGATGAAAGAAAAGCTGAACATTACAGTTGTGATTACAAATGACAGGAATATTGCTCATGCGTTTATCACCATCAATTTCGTTCTCGTGCCTTAAAATGCTGCTTTTTTTTTTGTTAATTACCTAAGTTTAAAATACGGAAGCAATATACAATAATAATTTGGAACAGAAGATTTCATTTATTGCTCATTCACATAGGAAAATGCGGACACGTATTTTGGATGCCGTTACCAAATCGGCATTGCCCGGATGCCAAACCGTTTCTTTAGCGTAAAAAAATAGAACCATGCAAAATATTAACAGTATATTAGTGACAATAATAAATAAATGAATGGCAAAAAGCTTCAAGTGTTTTGATACAAATTTATATTTTTAGGATAACCCTTTTTTGAACTAGTGAAGTTAATGGGGAAAACACCTATAAAGGGAGGAAATTAATCAAGTAAATTCTAATTCAAGTTAATAACTTTCAGTTGGTTTATTAGGAAATAAAACTATAAAAAATATCGGTGCTAAATTTGAGATTAATATTTCTGACCAGAAATTTGATGAATTTCAAACTGTTAAAGCAATGATAATCTTATGATCAATAAATTTTATTATTTTGCCAATGTTAATCTTTAATTATAAGGTGATTACTGTACAAATGATAAAATATGAGAAACTCCAGTCGTAACATAAAAAATATTTTTATTTATTTATTATTATTTTTTTGAAACTACCGTACTTTCCAGGATACATACACTTCTATGATGTATAAACACACTGAAAATGTTTAAAACATATTTTTCTGAAAAAAGACCTAAACTTTGAGGAATGGTTTAAAAAAAAAATGTAGATGTCTCATTTTTAGAATGAGAAGCTTATTGTTACTGTCGTGTGACTCTTCTCTGTCATTATTTTTCTTACTTCCTCTTTTTTATCATTAGCACTGTCTTGATACAAGAAATGATCTTCTTTGCTATCAAGGGCGTTGCTAATTCAGCATTTCAAGTTAACAGATTATTGTTTATTCACTTTCAGACAAGATGGTTTGCGTCTTGTATAACAGCATCTTGTTCATTTATTTTCAGACAAGATGGTTAGCGTCAAGTGGAACATTAAAAGAGGATGCGTGTTGCTTTGAAAGCGGAACAATTACTACCTTCGTTTTATTTTTAGACAAATTATAATTTTAAAGATTTATATTTGTTTCTGACGAATTTAAGACTTTTCAATCAAGAGTTGCATCGAGTCTTAATGTCTCGGTGTTTCTAAAAGTTTTAAGTTCGGATTCATTTTGATTAATCTTTTCAGATTTTTTATTCGTAATAAGGAACATACAACAACATCACTAACAAATTTAAAAGCTTTATCATGACACATGAAGCAATATCAAGTATTAAAAGCGAAAAAAAAATCTATGCGCTAAGAAACGTGAGCAATAACTTTTAAATTAATGATTCTGTTAAAAAGTCACAATATTAAAGGAGTATTTATTTTAAAGGAGACAAAATGAATATGAAAACATTTATTAAATAAATTCATTTAAATATTTTGCCTAAAAAAATTCTTAAGTTATATATGATTTTAAGACTTCTCAATTATAATTACCGCATCTATTCGTTCGAAGTCGATTCATAAAATAATAACTGCTAAAATTATAGGAGGCAATCTTTAAATTGCAAAAAAAAAAAAAAAAAAAAATATCATTTCCGAACAAAAAAGAAAAAAAAAGATAAAAGCAAAAAATTATAACCATAATAATGAACTTTAAAGAAAGGCATATGAAGCAATGTATCCCGTGAATCGCTGTCTACTAATAACATAGTCACGAAATAGGGAAGTCATTACAATCGTGTTACGCAATAACAGTTTTTTTTTTTTTTTTGTAAAAAGTTTCATTTTTCAACTGTCCTACTGTCACACTTGAAACTAATGTTTTTAAAGTCTTCAGTAGCATTTAAAGGACAACATGTATTTGTTAGTGATCAATATGTATTGGTATTAGTATTAATTAAATCTTCAAAAAATGTCATGTTTTTATTAAATATTTAATTTTTTTTCTCATGCATTCTTTTCATCATGCTCACTCATATGGCTTATAAATTCAGAGAAATAAACTAAAATCATAATACTTTAACTCGTAACTGGAAGGTAACAGCATTACCTATTTGATTACCAGATTGCATTGGTTCTAGTTCATTACATATGAAAAAGTAGGAAAATTTGATCATGGTTCTTTTTTTAGAGCGAGTGAATCTTCGCTTCAAACAACTACTGCTTATTATTCCGATTTTCAACACTATTTGTTTTGAATGGGGAGGGAGTTGGGGTGAGAAACACACACACACGCACAGCCTTAAGAATCTTGCGACATAACGAAGTAAGTTTTATTTACTTTTGAAGATGTTTTATGCCAACTGGTCCGTGACCCTTTGTCAACGTATTTGTCTCTATTTCCAATGATCGTTACAACCTGCTAGATGATTCCACCACTACGTGTGGGACAATTTATAGAAAAAAAAAACTTTCTTTCACTTTTATCTATAGACAAATTAATAAGTTATTAATAAGGTTTATATGTAAACAAAATGCCTACTCTTACGCAGAATGGCGCTGCTCCGTGTATGGGGCTTTCTTTTTTGGCTTGCTCTGCAAATAAAAGTTCTTATTGACGTGAAAAGTTTTGTCCGAACTGAGAGATTTGAGCTGGAACGAATCATTTATTCTCAAATCAAAACACTAAGAAAATATCAAAATTTGCAAAAAAAAAAAAAAAAAAAAAAAAAGCAGCAGCAGAAAATCAGAAAACGAATAGGAACAGTCAAAAACTTGAAGCTCTGATTTCTTCATTTTCACCCTTTTGCTAGGTAGCACGTTCATTCACCAAGTTAATTTTTCAATGAAGGTCATATGCAATATTAACAATTAAATTACTTATTGTTTTTGATTGAAAAAGTAGTTTAAAAAAACGAAAATGACTTGATTCTCAACCAAGAGAACTTATCATTTCTCATAGTATTTGAGAAATCGAAAAATTTGAAGAGTAACAAATGAGAAGAAAAGAACAAAAATCCAAGTAGCTATTCTCAATAAATATTGAATGTATTTGATGAATTTGTTGTTTTTTTCCTTAGTGTAAACTAAAGTTATTTCATATGTGTGCAATTATCATTTCAAATATTTACCTAATCACAATAGATCATTTACTTACCATAAAAAGTAATTAATTAAAATGATTAAAATAAGATATGTACTTCAATCCGTTGACGGAAAAAGTAATTAGTTACTTTTGTAAATCGGTACAAAAGCAATTAGTTACATTTCTCATAGTTGCCACAAGAGTAATTGGTTAAATTCAACATTACATAGTATAAATGTAGTATGTCCATACTTCCGGGATATTTTTTTCTCTTAATGCTTAAAATTTTATTGAAATACTCACGTTTTTAATAAAAATGGAGTATAAAGCTTGAATTTTAGAACAGTTGAGATAAAATGTCGAGTGATAATAAAAATTTTGCTGATTTTCAGTTACTTTTTAGGTGAAACTTTGATTTTACGTTACATCTTCTATTACACTTTTAAGTAAATGTATTGCAATATTTTTAAACTGTACATTAAAAAATTCATTGTTTTGTTTCATGGACTTAAATATCTCCAATACTTTCTAAAGCTACCGAAATACTCCAAAATTTGAACGGAAACTAATGTGTTTTCTTATTCAAACCCAATTTTTAGAAGGAAAAAAAAAGAATGAAATAAAATTTTTTTACACCGAAGTTAAGATCTTTGTTCAAAACATCTAAGAAGTAACAAACTTAGTGGCGAAATTCCGCGAAAATATTCTTTTGATATACGACAATTATCGCAATGAAAAATGTCAAAAAATGGAATTTCTTAGCAAATAAACTACCATATCGGAATAAATGTTTTTACTGCCATAAACTCTTCCCTGTTTTTTTAATATTGAGTGTAGTTAATAGTGTATTTAAATTGTTAATCAAATTCAATTTATCTTTTTCTGTACCCAAAATGAGGATAGATTTTACGAATAGGGAAAAAAATTCGATGTATTTCAATTTAACTAAAATACTATTTCTGCTATATTTGGTTTCCAACGCTACTGTGCATATTCTGAAAGATCTGCAAAACTATCATATTTGCTCAGAGATGTTAAAATAAAATATAAATTGCAGGTGCTCAATTGGCAAATAGCTTCTGCTTTAACTTGATATTATAATAAGTTCTTCTTTTCTAGGTTGCATGTCGTCATGGGTACCGAGATGAATAACAATATGAAGAAAAATCTCGCAAATGGTAAGGCTTTTTCCAGCAATCGATTAAACTGCACTCCCCCCCCCCCCGCCCCCATCGATTCGTGTAATTTACCATGCGATGAGTTAAACCTTTTCACTACATAGGAAACTTATCGCGCCATATTCGTAATGACTTTTTTTTCGAGTTCATTTATTATTTCTGAACTATTTGATCTCGCAGCTCTAATTACATGAAACTTTTTTTTTGTTGTTAATAAATGTAATATTCTAAGTGAAAATCATCACGCACAGTAGGGGAACATAAGGCGAAGTGAAATGGTGAGATATGTACTCTACTTTTAGCCCCACTTATCTGGTATTATTTTAACTATATGGTACCATATGTAGTCTATTTCAGTCAGAAAAAAAATACCGCCGAAGATTAAAAGCATTTGGTAATACTGGCTATTTTAAAAAATCGATACTCATATTGCAATATTTTGTTGTAATTTAAAAATTATTTTTGTTAATATAAAATAATAAAGTTCTTGTTATAAACATTTTAAATATTTATTGAGACCTCCTTATATTCAATGCAGTAATAATTTAGTTAATATTAAGCTTATTTGTATTTTAAATAAATTGTACAATCAGTGAAGTACACACGGGGCAAAGTGGATGAGGTAAAGTGAAAAAATTTGTTTCATTTACTCATTCAATCATTTAATATAAAGCACTTACATTTTCATTTAATAATTGATTCATTTACACTCATTCATTTAGTAATTCACTTATTTATTCATTCATTCAACTTTTTATTTTCCGATGCTTTTGATTAAAAATATGTTTTATAATCTAATAGAAAATAGTTCAATAGAAAAATATTTTATTTTTCACTTTGCTCCATAGAAAAGAATGAAATTTTTCCACTTTTGTTTTTGAAGCCTCAAACTTAGTGCCAAAAATAAAAAATAATGTTTCAACGCAAGTTTTATTATAAAATACAATTATCCTTCTTTATGTACCACCTTCGTTACGTTCAAAGTAAATTTCCGTTTAAAGTCAAGCTTTATTCAATACAAATATTAGTGAAACATGAAAATTACGATGACAAACAAATTTATGGCGTCAAACAGATATAACGTATGGCGTCAAAATTATATGCATAAGCCCAACCCCCATTTTTATGTCTTATTTCTCATTGCATCAGCTGATGTACTTGTGTAAAATTTGCGCCAGTCAGATTCGTTTGAACTTTGATTCTTCTTCTTTTTTTTTCCAAAGTTTATTAAAAACTAGTTTCCAGAAATCGCTATAAACTATTATTTTTTGTATCGAACTACTCACTACACTATTTTTTTTAAAAGAATAATGTGCTACACTACAAACTACTAAAAAATGTAGCTGCTACAGTAGCTTCGCTATTTGTAGCGCGCTACTTCCAACCACTGATTGAATGTAATTATATTAAGTGTCATATTACTTATAACCGAATTGTTCTAACGAATTTTAAATCGAAAAACAAAAAAAAAAAAACGTTTTTGAAGTTCACAAATCATTAAGTTTTACTACTTTTGGCCCGATAAGGGTAAAATTTCGACTTACATTGGTGGCAACACGGAAGTAATGGAATGGAAGTGGCGTCATAAATGGGAGATCATTTGACGACAACTTAGAGATACTGTATATTAAAAAATTTGAAGCCAGAAATGATGCGCCGAGTTCAATAACTAGCATACAACGTTAATCAGCACATGCAACCATGTTTTTGATTTCTTTGACATTTTTTTTTCTAAAAAATACAGTTATAATAATAACTGATCAGCTGGTAGTTGTATAGTTAAGTTTTCATTTCTACCAAAAAGTATGAAGAGATCTTGAGAGAAAAAAAAAGTCTCAACTCATAGTAGACGTTAACTGTAAAATTACAGGCGAACCAAATGACCTTTTAATTTTCTAGTACGAGCAAAGCCGTGAGGGCACCGCTGGTAATAAATATTAAACTAAACAGAAAACTTTTCAATGGGGACGCAAAAAATTCATTTATCGTTTTGTCACCCGTAAACATATTATTATCAAAAATGTGTGAAGTCACGGTTTTTGTTACCCCTTCCCTCCCCCTTGTCACAAAATGTCACAATTTCACGAACCCCCTCCCTCTTCAAAGCATGACACCATTTGTAGATAACCCCCAATCTAACGCTAAAGAAAATGTATGTGACATTTTGGTAATGAAATAGCGGAACAAGGTTTTAGATTAACCAAAAAAAAAAAAAAAAAAACTGATGCACATGGAAATTGCGTTATGAGCAAATTTTACCACATTTACGTTGCCCGTGGAAATGTCAGGATAAAAGCGCCTCATTGTTTTTTGCGCAATTAATATACGATCCGTTTTAAACTGCAAAGACCTCTACTTTCGCAACCGTTAGTCCTAGATGCATACTTCCAATTGCAAAAATGTTCAAAATCAGATGCAAAGTTAAGATATTGAAAGTTTGAATCAAAAATAAAAACGAGTCAAAAATACAAAATTTAACTTTTTATACGGTCCCTAGGTTCCCTAACTTATGTTTAGGGAAATAATCTCCACTGAAAGATATTACTAACCAAAAAAATTTGGCACTTGTGCAACCAAAAGTCAGGGAGATATTCGAGTTCAAAGTTTTTAGGGATCATATAAAAGATGAGATTGGAACTTATTGCCTTTTTAGAAGAATGACAGGTTGTCGAAGTAAAAAATCAAAATGCAGGTATTTATATTTTTCATTGTTATTCAAAAAGAAATGTAAATGTTATGCTATGATCCGCAAAAACACACTACAAAACATCAAATAATTTTAAAAACCACTCTGTGTCCACAGATAATTTTTAACATTTGTTGAGTGCTGTATTTCCCCCCCAAAAGGTGTTATTGACGGCGAGTGTAAAGTGGTATAAGTCACAAAACACTGCGTTTCATATCTCGGTGAATATTGGTCGTACTAATGTCAAACGTTTTGTGTTGGAATTATTTTTCAATGGAGATTATTTCCCTGAATATAAGTTAGGGGACCTAGGGTCCGTATAAAAAGTTACATTTGTATTTTTGACGCATTTTTATTTTTGCTTCAAACTTTTAATATCTTTACCTTGCATCTGATTTTGAACATTTTTGCAATTGGAAGTGTACATCTAGGACTAACGGTAACGAAAATAGAGGTCTTGCAGGTTAAAACGAAACACCCTGTATATTATGCATTTGTGCATTCACACATAATGAAATGATTTTTCGATTTTAAATATTCTATCTATCTTCTATCCGATGAGCCATTCTGCTCATAAAATGAAAGAGGACTGCGTTACTTATGCGCCTAACTTCATATTTTAAAGTTTTAATTTGTGTCAATACATGGAACTGATAAAATACAACAGAGACAAAAGTCACGCAAAAAAAAAAAAAAAAAAAAAAAAAAAAAAAAAAAAAAAAAAATCGCCGACAGAACACCATCCAGCGATAAAAAGATGCGAATCCAGAAAATATGTAGTCAAATGAGAAAACTTAGGAGGGCTAAATTTTAAATTTTAACTTCCTTTTCTTGTACAACCATTATTTCACTTGCATGTTGCCTTCGGATGCGAGAATCAATGATAGCTAAAATATACAACTACTACGTAAGACTTTCATCACACGAATCATTAACTGTGATTTGTTCTACTTTTAGGTCATACATCGAATGGCCATTGCAAAGCGCCTTTAACGATTTTGGAAATTCAATGCTACGATGCTCCGCTGGGTGCGGAGCGACAGCATATTGTAAAACTTGAAGACCTGGAGTATTATGTGAAGTCTATGGTGAAATCAGGAGGTTTCAAGGAGCAATATGAGGTCAAATTTATCATTTTTTTTTAAATAAAAAAATACGAAAGTTTACATTTTTTGTTAAGCTCTTTTTAGGTTTCATTATATGATGTGTGAAATGTAGTCTATAAAGAAGTTCTTGCAAGTTACACTGTTTTAAAAAAATCCTGAAAATTTACGGTAAAAGTTACTGACATCAATGTTACATGTAACTTTTACCGTAAAATCCTATAATACTGTAAAATTTTATGCTAGAATAAACGAGAGTTAAAACACATAAAATGCGAGCAGCAGGTTCGATCTCGGGACTTTCGGATTGGCAGTCGGCTTTGCTGCCCACCATGCGAGTTGGGGCACACCGAGTGAGGGGAAATACGGTGTTATATACTTCACACTGTAAATCATGTGGTGTATCAATGGGCGCTGCAATCGTTTATTTTTTTCGGTACAATTTCCTGTAAATTTTTTCTTAACTGAACACTCCATTTTACAGTAATATTTACCATAAAAGTTTCCTGAATTTTTAACAGTGTATAAGGGGTAGGATGTGTCATGAGATCTCTCCAGGTTTCTATAGGAGAAGAGTGGTTGCAGTGAGATCTGAAAACTCATTTACATTTTTTAATATAAGAACACATAAATCAGTTTTTTCCGAATGATATAATATTTTTCACTGTAATAGGTATTGTATAAATGGATCTAGCAAAACTACGAATTCACTCAAACGAAAAAATAAAAATCTTCTTCGAAATGCAATTTTGTCTCGGTGTTCTTAGTAAGTGGGAACAGTGAGACATATGTTTTTGAATTGGACAAACTTTTGGAGAATCTAAATTTACCTGGTAAAATTAGAATGACTATTTCCCTTTTGGTATGAGCTATTATCTTTGTCAAGGCAAATTTCATGTTGTTTTCACCAGGGCCATCCATTTCGCCGGCGCCCGGGGCGAAAGTTTCCTGGCGCCCCCCCTCCCTCCTTCACACAGAAAAATCAAGTTGGTTATAACATCAGCGCATCATACGCATAAACTCGTCATACTTGTATTTTTTAAATTTTAATGAACAAAAAAATCAGAGGGCTACGGATAATACAAATTAAAACACTGTTTTTAATATTTATTATACATTGATACTCCAAAAACTTTTCGAAAAATGAAAATGTTAAAAATTCAAACATATATCTCGTAAAACGTCACCCTACAACATAAATACCAAACAATTAAAACTGAATTAGTTGTTCACATTGATCAAACTACGAACACGAATAACTAATTTCTTGATTATAAATAGAAAATGTTTTTATCGAAGTAAATTACATCAAAATTAAATTTCTATCTGGACTCATCCAATTATTCTTTGCAATGGGCTTTTGGTTTTACCTGTACCATCTTAATACCAGTTTTCATATATGTTAAAAACAGAGATGTCATTTTCTTGCATCAATTTTTTTGTAAGTTTTAGAGGAAAACCACCCAAATACTCAACAACATCGAAATTCGCTTTGAATCGCATTTTTGGAGCATTAATTTCGGGAAATTACTGACTCTAATATTGCAAAACATCGCCGTATTTTAAGACTTTAGTTTCAGAAAATATTTGGGCAAGGGTCTACATACCGCCTTTCTTTATTATCACAAGCAATGAGTTTTTTGAACGACACTTACAAAACATTTCAGTGGAATAGCCTCTGAATATGAAATATTGCTTAAATTTTTTTGGACTATAATTTTGTAAAATTTTGCAGGGAAGGGCTCAGATCCCCTTAAGAAGATCCCTTAAAACTTCAAAGTTTGTCTAAAATTGCGTTTCTGAAACTTCAATTTCGAAAACTTGCAGGGGGGCAGGAGAAATTGATTTCAATCCATTTTTGAAAAAAAAAAATCGATCAGGGACAGTCCTCGAGCTGCATCCTTTACCCTAACGTCAATAAACATGGCCTATAATCGCGTTTGTAAGGCTTCAATTTGAAAAAATTTCTACCGTGACCCTTATACCTTTTTTTGCTGTAGCATCTGCAAAGAAAGTCTAAAATGGCGTTTTTAAAACTAAGTTTTAAAATTTTGACCGGACCCCAATTTCCTATCAGATCAAAAATTTCTTTTCCTTTCTTTTCTTTTTTCAATATGCCCCCTAAAACTTTTTAAATTTTTTTAAACCCCCAAAACTTTTTTTCTGGTTACGTCACTGCACGCAGGGGAAAAATTATAAAAATTTGGTGATAACTAAGCAAAGGATAAGTGTCTTCTGTTTGATTCTAAACAGTTATATTCTCAGAATTTGTATTTGCTTCAATAATACAAAAGAAATGAATGTTTTGGAGACTGGGAGATAGGAATATTTTTGCGCACTAGGAAAAAGTTGAGAATCGTTGCAATGATCCTCACTTTTGTGTGTCTATTACTGTGCATCTACGTATTTCCCTTAGTATTATCCGAGGTCAACCTATAATCCGTAGGTCCTAAAATCGGCCTGAAGAAAAAAAAGCTTCGCATAAACCGCAGTTTACATTTAACGTACTAATTAAACAACTAAACTAAAAACGTGAAAAAGTGAAAAAGTCATTACTTTGAAGTTATAATAAAAATTAATCTGAAATACAGTCTAACAAAATAAAGATTTCCTCTTGAAATCATGATTGTAGTACGCTTATTACTAGAAAAATAACGATTCAAGACAAAGGAGCAAACGGTCTAATCTTGTGCAAATGAAGGCTTCCTCTTTCACTGTATTGTTGTTTATTTTACATTGCCTGATTCGAGGAGAGAAACATTCAAGCAATGCAAAAAAAGCAACAAACAGGCAGCGAAAGAACATTCAAGCTATTTCAAATAAACAACATTCAGCCAGCCTATGGTCTCCATCGGTGAATCCTACTGTAAATATCGAGGTTCAATGCGTTGGTGTTGAGAGAAAAAATCACAGATAATCCGCGGCAGCGTAAAATCCGTACATCGTTAACTTTGCACTTTTTTAACAGATAATTCGCGGATTCTACGCAATGAAAATACTGTAACGGATCCGCTGCGACTTCCCACTTTCTTGAAAGGACGACACAGTTCTTGATAAAAACACAGGAGCTTTATTTACACTATGTACAGAAGAAATCGTTAACAACTGCTAAATTAATCATCAGCAATTAAACAAATATCACTCAACACCGTAAGCTCAACGGTTACACACGTATTTACTTCCAAATACGAAAACAACACAGCGAAATGCCTCGCAATAAACAGAGCTAATACACTCTCAGTACGAATTCTCAATCGAAATTAACTTTTTATCACGCGGGACGCTTTTATAAACATCGAAAGAAATCTCTCAAATATTCCACAAGATTCCAATCGCTTCTTGAAAATAGTAGACCGTTATCAAATTTTATCAATGAACAAAAAAAGAAATAGGAGATCGTATACGTTAGCCGAATGTATAGGGGTTGTATATTCATTACGGGAAACTATTTACAGGTTACGTTACTACAATAATTACTATTTACAGAATTTGTAACAATACTATGCTACATGAAATGAGGGGGCGAAATGAGGCGCGTCTCATTTCGTGGCGCCCGGGGCGATTGTGCCGCTCGCCTCCTCCACCCTTGGGGCAGCCCTGGTCTTCACACATAGCATTGACATCTACTGCTTATTTTTTTGTGACTGAGATAGAACGATTTAGATGATTCTGGATTATTAAATTGGCTTAAATTTTCATCTTCTGGTGTAGAATTTGATAAAGATGCATTCACTGTCGCCATTGTCTATCACTAGTACAACAGCTTCTTTCATATTTGCTTCAGAAAATCTGCAAAATAGCTTATCTAATTTTCTTTTCTCTTGGCATGCTGAAATTTTGAAAGGAAGGTAAATATTATTACAATTAGCGTTTTGCGATGAAAAAAATAATAATAATTTGATTATAATAAGTACGAAATGAAAATATTGATGTGAACTATGTAGCTATAAAAGTCATAATTTCAATCAATTACCATATTTTGTTAGTGCAAGGCTTTTAAACTTATTTTATTATTATTTGAATCAACGGACTAGTTGTAATTAGATTTAATGCAATGCATAATTTCTTCGCCTTTAATATAAAAGTATCTTGGGAGCAGTGATCCACAAGTTACTGGTGTCTCACTGTTAATGTCTGTTTGTTCCCTCTTGGCAAAATATAAACTCAGTAGTTGCGATTTTCAGACAAAAAGTTGACATCATTATTATTCTGCTAAAATAAGCGTTAGTTAATAAGCTAACGCAGGATCAATCACACCGGTCTGTAAAGTTTATCTAACAATTAAGAAACAGTGCTACAAATAATAGGGATATTTTACTTCGATGGGTTCAAACTATTATGACAAAGTTATTTTTCTTCTCAACATAGTATAAAATGAAGTCTCCAAAACAAACGTAGAAACCTGTCAAGAAAGTATCTCGTCGCGAAACTCAATCCCTTGAATCAAGGCAAAAACAAATGCAATATGTTAGAGATGAAAATCGAATTAGTAGACTCTTTCTTTTGGTGCTTATTGCACGGATTTATTTTTATAAGGACTACAATCTGAGTGTCTTACCTTCGTTACGCATAATATATTTTTACTACAGTACAGAATACATATAAAGAACACATGAAACAATTTACATCAGAAAGAGGAGAAAGTACATCCGGAGAGAGGGTGTCTTGACCCACCGCACATTATGGCATAGTGGGCAAAAATCCACCGAACTCGCGGGTTTTGAGCTAGGATCTTCTATTATGGCTCAAAATGCGGCAAAATTCTTCGACTATTTCGTAGTGGTGCTACAATTTTGAATTTCTTAATCCCGTAAGCCCGGCAGAGCTCAGAATGGATCCAAGTCGCGATTTTGAAAACTAAAACGTATGACCATATTTTTCCCTTGATATGTGGCTCAATGCTTGATATAAATCGAGGAATCGGATGATAAAACACAACTTTTGATCGCTGCCGGGTGTTCAGAAATGCTTTTTTCCACCGTATAAGTCATTAAAAACATTATTTTTCAGGTTTTTCCGTTGAAAAAATGGGTTTTAACGGTCTTCACACATCACCCGCGCAAGAACAAATATATATTTTAATTCCAATCTACAAGTTTTCAATCATTTTCCAAAGTTCAAAAGGCAAAAACCTCCCTAAAACACCGAAAAATTGCCCTAAGTCCGAATTTCAGGTCGAGATCCTACCATTGTCCACGGGAACGCATCTGTGCAATAGCGGCAAACAGCTTATTTTATATGTATACATTTATATGTATATATTTTGAGAATAAATCGTCTGCGTTCGAATAAAGACCTTTACATTTAAAATTTCCGAATGTTTTTGATGTTTTTAAGAAAATTTAATATATTAAAGTAACAGTTGAGCAAATGTGTAGACGCAAAATTAGTATGTTTGTCTGTTTCCTCGGAATAATCGTAATATTTGAATTGTAACGGTATGCTCACTCTTTTACGTAAATGTTTTTGTTGGAATTCTAACTTAAAATGTAAAAACACATGTTAAAATTTTAATGTGTTTTAAACTAAACAATTAATGCTCAGATGAACCCTTTTAGCCCAGTTTTGTTCCTAACAACATCTTTTATAAATTATAATACAGCTAAATTTAAGGTAGGGATGAAAGGGTTAATGAGATTATATGATTTTACTTCGCTCTATTTAATTTAAAAATCAAATATTTACAAATATCTGTCCATTAGCTTTCACTTTCTGTATGAAAAACAGTAAAGAGATGTTATTTTAACTTTATTATAAAGTTTTATTGAATTCATATCAAAATTTATGTTGTTTTGTTGGTCTTACACGCAAAAACTAATTTAAAAAAAATCTAATTTACATTATATGTTTAAATACTTATTTATGTAACAGAGTTTACTATTTTCTATACTTATGTAAAAGAGTGAACATATCTGTTACAATTCGAATATTACGATTAATCCAAGGAAACAGACAAACATACTAATTTTGCGTCTACATCACATTTGCTCAACTGTTACTTTAATATATTAAATTTTCTTAAAAACATCAAAAGCATTCGGAAATTTTAAATGTAAAGGTCTTTATTCGAACGCAGACGATTCATTCTCAAAATGTATACATATAAATGTATACATATAAAATAAGCTGTTTGCCGCTATTGCACAGATGCGTTCCCGTGAACAATGGTAGGATCTCGAGCTGAAATTCGGACTTTGGGCAATTTTTCGGTGTTTTAGGGAGGTTTTTGCCTTTTGAACTTTGGAAAATGATTGAAATCTTGTAAATTGGAATTAAAATATATATATTTGTTCTTGCGCGGGGTGATGTGTGAAGATCGTTAAAACCCATTTTTTCAACGGAAAAACCTGAAAAATAATGTTTTTAATGACTTATACGGTGGAAAAAAGCATTTCTAAACACCCGGTAGCGATCAAAAGTTGTGTTTTATCATCCGATTCCTCGATTTATACTAAGCATTGAGCCACATATCAGGGGAAAAATATGGTCATACTTTTTAGTTTTCAAAATCGCGACTTGGGTCTATTCTGAGCTCTGCGGGGCTTAGGGGGCTAAGAAATTCGAAATTGTAGCACCACTACGAAATAGTCGAAGAATTTTGCCGCATTTTGAGCCATAATGAAGATCCTAGCTCAAAACCCGCGAGTTCGGTGGATTTTTGCCCACTATGCCACATTGTGCACCGCCTCAAGTGGGAGAAGCAATCGTTTAGACCACTCAACCATTGAAACCAGAATTAGTAGACTTCGTAAACAAAAAAAATTCAGGCAGCAAAAACTACCTGCATTTGTCACACGCAGATAGCGTGCGACACAGTGTTCAACACTTAACGTGTACCGATCCGAAACTGACAAAATATGGCAACTGGTGGTTGATATAGTGAATTTTAATTACTGTCATGTGTTTAGTGACACTCGGAAGGTTAAGACAAATCGATTGACGTAATAATTACCAAAATTGGATAAGGCGTTTAGCAGGTAGAACGCCACATAAGAACAGACATACATACATAGACTGATAAACACATTACCCTCCTTTGCGTCGCGTACGCGCAGTCGGGTAAAAAGGGCTGTCAGAAGAACCCAACAATGCTTGCTGAGTAGGTCCACTGCCGCACAATGAAGTTTTACTTGGTTTTCTTAAAAAGGAGCTTAAAATGTTAAGATTTTCCAGTTTAAATTGTCATTAAAAAGATAGTGCGGAAGAATTGAAAAAAAAAAAAAAATGTCTAAAATATTTTACTAAAAATTCACCACAGCTAAAAATTTCAAATGCGACTTGCCGAAAACAAAACCAAAATAAAGGTTTGAAATATTTTAAACCAGTAAAGAATTATTCGCAACTCCAGATTTCGAATACGCTACTGTGATTAACAATACTAAAGAAAAAGGTAAAACATTCCATTCCGCGTGTTTTCTTTGGGGTAAATTACAGGCTTCAGACAGTTTGTGACGTAATGTAATTTCAGAAGAATAGAAAAGAAAGCTTCCCACAAACACGATGAAAAATTACTGTCATTCACTAAGCGTCAAAGCAAGTCATAAGTTACGGCATCTGTTTGTTTTACCTTTTTCATCCGCCATTAGACAGTGGCTGCAGCGCCCTCTATAGTTTAATGGAGTTGCGAGTGAGAGATAAGTCGGAAGTGACAGATTGAGAATACTTTATGAAAATATTTAATTTTAGATGGACACAAAAATACTAGTAAACGTGTTGGTGAGTAATTTTGCGTTGAAGAATTAAATATGGTTCTAGTAAAGTTGAAAAAATCAAATGAACATATTCGCAAACTCCAACAAACTATAGAGGGCACTGCAGCCACCGCCTAATGGCGGATGAAAAAGGTAAAACAAACGCACGCCGTAGCGTAGAAAACGCTAATAAGCCTAGTAATCTTTGTTTGTATGCATGACGTTTTTGTTTTATTCTTTTAAAATTAATTTTTAAAGTCTTGTGGATATTCTGGCCGACGTAGAAAGAAATGAGAACTCAAGAAGCATTACGAAACGTTAGAAATTAATGCAAATTTCGTAGTTCATAGTTGTAAGCAGTCATTTCCGCGCTGTTGAATTCGTTATGTATCAATTCTTGATGGAACTACATTTTCATTGCGGCCATAAGAGCAGTAGAAATATTTCATGTAACAAAACCTTTGTTTACCCTTGTTATCAAAAGAGGAAGATGATACTTCTTTGTCTTGTTTGACTAGCGCTAACTGTTTTACATTTGTAGCTGAGTTATTCTCAAACTGCCGAATCGTTTATTTTCATTTTTTTCTGCTTCGTATATTTCTAATTTCTGAATTATGATTTAATTCTGTCATGCATCATCAATAAAATTCTCACGGATACACGGTGGTAGTTTTCTTTTTAATTGATCTTCCATTATTTGTTTAAACTTATCGAATTCTGTAATCTTTCTACCATTTTAATCCACACATGATAAAAAATAAAAATGGTTTATAACTGACATTCGAAATCTCGCCAAGGGTTCTTAGCTTGTACAATGCTAAAATTATAACCCTAAACAAATTTTTAGTGAAACTCTTCAGCTGATAATGTAAGCAATAAGTTAAGTTGGCGCACTATTTTGGCAATGAAAATTCTCATTTCGTTCAAATGTTAAACATTTTTCATTTCGTTCTACGATAATACGTATATTGTCCGGATGAATAGAGCTAAAGCCACTTTGATAAAGTGCCGCAGCTATCTCATAGCGATAGAAGAAAAAGAGGAAGATAAGATATTCGAGAAAATATTTTGCATACTGTCCATTCCAACTAAATGCTGCAGTAAAATAAGGTTAGTTAAATTAATTATCTTTAAAATAGGCGGAGATGAAAGCCCTAATTCTTCTGCTAATGTTATCAAATCCTTCTTTCGAGCTTAAGATTACTAAAAACCCATATTCTTACAAATTCACACAAAACAATTCGCAACTCCAACGAACTATAGGGGGCACTGCAGTCACTGACTAATGGCGAACGAAAAAACTAAAACAAACGCATGTGGCAACGAAGAAAATGGTAATAAGTCTAGTAAATTTTGTTTGTATGCATGATTTTTTCGCTTTATTCTTTTCAAATTAATTTTCAAAGTTTTGTGGATATTCTGGCCCACGTAGAAAGAAATGAGAATTCAAGAAGCATTACTAAACGTCAAAGATTAATGCAAACTACGTAGTTCGTAGTTCTAAGCATCTATTTCCACGATGTTGAATTCGATATTTATCAATTCTTGATAAAACTAAATAGTAATTGTGGCCTGACAAGAATAACAATTATGCTAGAAAATTCAATATGACATTACAAATTATTATCGAAAGAAGATGATACTTTTTTGCCTTGCTTGGTTAGCGCTTATTGTTTTGCTTTTGTAGCTGAGTTATTTCTCTCGAATTCCCGAATCGGTTAATTTAAAATTTTTCTGTTTCGATTTTTCTAATTTCTGAGCTACAATTTAATTGTGTCATGTTATGCGAATAATCAACAAAATTCTCACGGATATATGGTGGTAGTTTTCTTTTCAGTTGATTGACCATTATTTCTTTTTACTTATCGAATTCTGTAATCTTACTACCATTTTATTCCACTCATTATAAAAATTAAAAATGGTTTAACTAAAAACGCGAAATCTCGCCAAGGATACTTAGCTCGCACAATACTAAAACTATAACCCTAAACAAATTTGGCGAAACCTTTCAGCTGAGAATAAAAGCAACAAAAAAAATTCTTTCTCGGTTAAACATTTTTCATTTCGTTCTGCGATAATATATTCACGAAAAAAATTTTGCATACTGTCTATTCCAACTAAATGCTACTGTAAAATATGGTTTGTTAAATTAATTTAAGATTAAAAAAACCCATATTCTTACAAATTCACACAAAACAATAAAATTTTTACCTGGTATAACGTTATCCAAGTTTGTTAATCCAGAGTTTTCTGGAATTAACGCGCTTTCACCATTTCTCAATCAAATCACTTTTTAGAGGGAAATAATGAAAACTAACATTATTTTGAGGAGCTCGAACACTTTCTGTTGCTGAAAGCAATCCAAGACACATCGATTGCATTAATTAATACTCAGAACAAACTGCCTATGTTTAAGTCAACAGACTTACGTGAAACGCAATGTGGCAATGTTTTAGTTTTTCCGTTACTTTTGTAAATCACCGCAAGGTAGCGTATTCGAGCGCTGGAGTTGCGAATAAAAAGAAAAATTACCTGGTATAACGTTATCCTCTTTCAAAAAAAAAAAAAAAAACATCGAACAGACGAGCATAGTTTCATGCAGATGCGAAATTTGTTCCTGTTTTCTTGTGTTTACGCTTTCGCCATTTACGACAATCAATTCACTTTTTAGATTGAACTAATGAAAACTAACATTATTTTGAGAAGCTCGAGAATACCATTTAGGGACGAAACTATCTGTTGTTGAATGCAATCTAAGATGCATCGAATGCGGGCTATGTTTACCAACACACACACATGGAACGCAATGTTTTACCTTTATCTTTAATTTTGTAAATCAGCGCAAGGTAGCGTATTCGAGCGCTGGAGTTGTGAATTAATCGGCAAAAATAAATCAATCTGCTTAACGTTTAACATATTTTTCGATTTCGCAACAAATGAAATGTTGCTGAATCTAAAAAAGGTAGGTACTCATTAATGGTGAATACATAGCGTATTTCAATGTATGATGAGTTTCATGTCAGCAGTGTTATGTTAAAGAAATTATTATTAAACTTGCCAAGTTCCAACTGTGAAGAAGAAGAAAATTATAAAGCGTAAAAAATCTTGAGAGAATTGTCTAGCATTTTTAGTCTATTTTTACTTCCTTTTACAAAAAAGGAAGTACTGTAGTCTTGAAAAAAAAAATCACTTTAAAATCGCCCTTAATTTCCATTTTGCACGCCTCCGAATGAATATTGAGTTTTCTTTTTCCAACCCGACCACACGTGAATATATATACCTAACAACGTATAGACACGCGAAGTATCCATTTTGACGATCCCCAAGTTAATTACGACTTTTCTCCTGACATCCGTATGCACGTATGTATGTGCGTATGTGCGTATGTATCTCGCATAACTCAAAAACGGTGTGTTCTAGAAAGTTGAAATTTGGTACGTAGACTCCTAGTAGGGTCTAGTTGTTCACCTCCTGTTTTGGTTGCATTCGGATGTTCCAAAGAGGGTCTTTTACACCTTTTTTGGGGAAAATTATTGTTAATGTCAATGGAAACTCAAATGGTGTTATAATTTGGCAAACACTTGGCAATATATCGTCAAGCTTTTGGTCGCCAACTTGGCGACCAATTAGCCTGTTATTTTTTTATTTTTATTTTTTTTATCTGGTTTCAATTTGGCCATATACAGAGAGTAAACCATCGAAACACATTAAAACTGCCAATATTGGGAAAATTTATCTGTATAAACCGTTTTCTTTGCTTCGGTTCGCAACAAACTTGGGGTGAAAATATTTAAAGTGTTTTTTTGCTTACTCCAAGGCACTATTGTAATAAATTGGAGTAAAAGGAAATCATGTGATGCACACATCAGCTCGATTATAGACTTAAAATGTATCTCTATACAAATTTAAAAAATGGATCAAAATTCTCATCCACTTTTGTTTTCATTTTAATATTGCATTTCAGATGTTGCGTACGGGAGAGCTAAAATCTTGCACTGTTGGAAAGTTGAGCGAACACAAAGCCAAAAATAGATATCAAGATCTTTTACCTTGTAAGTGCATTTATGCAATTATTTACTTAATGATTTTACCCAAAAGCAATAATTTAAAATCAATTATTTTTCTTTCATGCCTTGCTGTGGATATACAGTTCGTATGCTCCTTTTTATACTCTAACTTTTCTTCTAACTTTGAGTAATAACTTGTTTTATTGCTTGTTTTTTCGTGAGATTAGTTAAGAAATTTGATTTCATACTACTTTATTTGTTTTTCTTGTAACAGTGCTGTTATCGAGGTAAGAATGTACGGAGAGCTTGAAATTTCAGATAAGAAATGTTACAAATTATAAATCGTTAAAAAGAATGAGATTTATTTTCTAATAGTTGAAAGTTTCGTGGGAGTTTTATTAGACCAAATTTAGAGCAAATTGTTGCTCTAAAAATGAAGCACTTGAGCCAGACTAGTGAAACAATGAACGATGCGATCCATTTTTCAAAAACAAGTGATCATTTTCACATACGTCATAATGTTTTTCTTACTTCGGAAGATTTATTAATTACTAAAGTAGTAATAGAACGTCAGTGTATTTAAAATCTACCCCAGTCGTTTCCTTTTAATAAATTTTAGAAAAATTCAAAATAATTGGAAAATTTTGTTTGTAAAGAATAAGCACCTAAAATTGTTTTCTATGCTGCGACTTATTCATTTCTAATGATGCATTACCTCATGAAATTCGTTTCGGTATTTTTAAAAAAATTTTATTTCTAGATTTTTCGTTTCTTATTCATTTATTTTCTACAATTAGTTCACACTGTCTCTATATATATATTCTCTCTATCTTTTTCAAATGTTTAATCGTTACTAAAATATTTTTTATTCGTCCCCTTTTAATTTTTCAGTGGATGATACTTGATGTGAATGCAGTTCTTTCAAACACTAATTCATTAATTGAATTTAGTTTGCATTTTTTCCACTTAATAATGTGATTCTGACATATGTATGAACATATTTATTTTCATTGTGATTATCTCTTTACATTAAAAAAAAGTAAGGGCAAAGAAATTCTGAAAGGAAGTCTGTGGCGGACCTGCGTCCAGGAGACCCCATAGCACCTACAGTCTTGAAATTTTGAACAAAATTACTTCGAGCCCCGGTGATTTGCTGGGAATTTTGTGTTTTAGATTTCGAATTATTTAATTTTTTTTTCGTAATTAATCTTTTAAGCTCAAATTTCGCTTAAATTGCCTATTAAAGGGGTAAAAATTACTCGCACATATTAATATTTGTATATTATGTATCGTTGGAAAAGGTGGAATTTTCCGCGTTCTACGCAATCTGTTTCAATGCTCTAACTTAATTACGGCGGGAGTTATTCTTGTTTTTTGCTCGAATTTTTTTAGGCTTAGCTGAAATTTAGGCACTACTTTCTTCATTAAATCTATCAGTACAAAGGGAAGAAATTGTCCCACAGTTTTCTTTTTGATACCACTGGAAAGAGCGGCTTTGTAAACTCCAGATTTAACTTGACCTATGTTCGAAAAACTAAGCTTCTATCTCCAAAGGAAAAAAGGTTACAAGCCGTTTTAATCAAGTTCGAAAAATCTCATTTCCGTTCAAATTATTGATGTTTTATTTGGCGTTACGTTTTAGATTCGTTTGTTTCTTCTTTCTTACTCACAAATTTCAAAGGTTTCTATTTTAACGGAAAATCTCAAGCCTCAACTCAACTCAAGCCCCGAGCTAAAGAGCAAAATATATTACTAGTGATCACGAATATGAAAGCTACTTCTCAAACGTACAAAACTGCAGAAGGGCTAAGGGGCTCTTGTGCAGCTTTGCAGTTGCACAAGAGCCCCTTAGCCCTTCCGGCTCAGCAAGGTAGATAGAAAGTCATTTTGAAACCCTGGGAAGGAGTGCGTTTTGTTCCAAAGGGCGGAAATAAGGTCATAGTGCGTTTTTAATCTGTTTCTTTTCAATTGACGATTTAAATCTTTGTGAATCAAATAAAATTGCGAAGCAATCTTCGGGGGTTGGTGAGCGTTGACGAGCAGGGGGTGGAGCCCCGTAGTTTAATAAAAAGTAATTAAAATAAAAAGTTTCTTAGTTGACTTAAGTTCAATTGACTTTTTTTTTTAAACATTTTTTTTTTATAAAGTTGCTTGCCTTAATAATAGGTACATTTTAAAATTTTCTGTTTTTTTTTTTCCTTTACAATGTTTTATTTCTTTAATTTTTCTAGACGATGACACCAGGGTTGTTCTACATAGTTACAAAAATGATCGAAATTCGACGTACATCAATGCTAACTACGTACAGGTACGAACTGAAGCATTAACTCTTTTAATGAAATGATTTTTATCCCACTGTTTGTGTGACGTACTAATTAAAAAATATTGATGCAACGTGTTATGTATAGCATGTTTAGTTATGCATGAAGTACCAATTTAATTGAAAAGTATTATGGATATTTTTGTCATACTGAAGGTTATGAGTTAAAAGAGCTTTGTATAACGCAGTATATTTAATTTTGGGTATCATATTAAATCAAATTATTTTAGTTTTGATTTTAAGAATTCGTTCTTATTTGTTTGTGAACTCATAGAGTTTTCCTGATATCGCTTGTTGCTTTGACAAATTAAAAAGAGTTTGGGTTCTATTTTAAAAAAGAAAGAAGTAGCATTCTGCTGCGGATTGGCATCATAAATACTCCCTCAAACCGTCTCCGATTTTAGAATTTCTAGCGGAGACGGTTTGAGGAAGGAGTTATGACGTCAATCTGAAACCAAATGCTGTCGATTTTTTCTGGAGTTGGGCTTTATGTCAATTTTTTCAAGCGGAATATGAAGCACATTTTGTAAAACTGGAAATGCTTTCAGCTGAACAGGATAAAAATTTAAAAAATCAATTTTGAAAAAGATTATTACTTGTTTCAAAAGGTTTTTAATTAAGTTAATGATATTAAACAGAAATTTCGCCTTGAATAAAAATTTTTTGATGGAAAGTTTTTAAAGTCATTTTTTAAATATTTTGAATGTTTCACCTGCAATTGTTACATACAAAAGTATTTTATAACACTGATGATAACTTTTCTACATATTGCAGAGTTACAGAAAAGGATTTAAATACATTGCCACACAAGGTATGTTTTAATAGACTGCATTATATTTTCAATACTAATATCGCGGTACACTTTTGTTTTAGTCTATGAATTTATTTTTAGTTTTAATAAATGAAGCGTGTAAATGCAAAAGCAGGCATCTCCAATTCCAAACTTCACGCAAGTGCGTCCCCCCCCCCCTCGCACCTCAGTTTATTGAGTACTATGTTCGCTTACTTATCTTTACTAATAATAAAGCTGAAAGTCCCTCTGTCTGTCAGGATCTCTGTCTGTCCGGATATCTGTCTGCCCGGATCTCTGTCTGTCAGGATCTCTGTGACGCGCATAGCGCCTAGACCGTTCGGCCGATTTTCATGAAATTTGGCACAAAGTTAGTGTGTAGCATGGGGGTGTGCACCTCGAAGCGATTTTTCGAAAATTCGATGTGATTCTTTTTCTATTCCAATTTTAAGAATAAAATTCTCATAAGATGGACGATTAAATTACGAAATTATCATAACGTGGAACCGTAACATGGACACAAGTCAATTGGTGAGAAAATTCACCATACATTATTTGTAAATATACAGGTGAACCAAAAGGCCTTTTAATTTTCTATTACGGGCAAAGCCGTGCGGGTACCACTAGTCTTTAATAAATTGTTATTAGTTAAAGTTGGAAGAAAATGAGAGTTAATCTCTCACTAAAAAATGGCCCGTGACGGGAGAAAATTGCTTCTACATTTGAAAGAAGTAACTGTCTGTTTGGTGATATTTTGATAGCTGACATTTTAACCCTGACCCAGTGGATTAACCCTAAATTCCAGTACATAGCGTTCGTTGTTGACCACTTTTTCCTTTCTTCATTCTCCTAAAATGACAATTTTACGAGTAAAACATTCAAGTTATCAGATCCAGTCCAGCCTTCTCACAACAAAGCCTTTCCCTGCAATCTAAACATTACCAAAACATGTTATCAAGTTATCATGCCATGGCGCGTAGAGCCGCTATATAGACAGGCCGACGCATCAGCTTAAGTTTAGCTATTTTGGATCGGATTTTTCATTGTTGCACTGCTTGGGTTACCACAGCACAGTTCCGGGTTTCGCCAAATTTGCCGAAAATAATACTTTATTTAATAAACAATTCACGTGCCGCTAATAATCACTCTCATTGAACAATCACCAAACGCGAACAATCGCCAGAAAAGACAACCACTCAAACTCGCGCTCGGATTAAAAAAGGCTGATCTTAAGCTGATGCGACGGCTCGTATATATAGGGGCCTTAATGGCGCGAGTTTCATTGTTAAGGACGTCAGGAGCATTACTCGATCATTGGCTATTATATAGAAGATGTTGGGGAAAATCGTGTACCTCGTAAATGGACTCTCATACGTTTTTCGCGGCCTACTTTTTTGCTACTATGTACCGCTTATTTATCTTTAATAAATAAACTTCGAAAACTATCACTAATGACGAAGTCTTCACATCTGTACATGACTCATTTGTACAACAGGGAAGCCATGCAAGAAAGCACAAAAAGGTGAGATCATAAAAACAGAAATTCTAAGATGACGCATCAATTAAAGAAATCAATATTCCTTGTCATGTTCTGGTAAAGGATCCCGAAGCAAAAAATAGTTTTACCTAAATTCATGTCTTTTGCGAAATCGTTTTATAATAAACATATTAGTAAAATGAAATGTAATTAAGTATTTCTTCTTTTCGTATAGAGTGACGCTTTTAAAAAGCTGAGATTGTTTGTCAAATTGTTGAATCTTGACAATTATGGATAGATTGTATCGTTCGAAACAGCTTTAAAAATGACGTCTTTGGTTCATGAGTAGAAATTTGTTTTTCCAATTTAGGGTAAAGCAGTCTAGTAATTAGTTTTCTTCAATTCACAAAACACCTTGTGTGAATGGTTTATGTGTGCTTTTAATGAAATAGTGATGTAAATACGTTGACTTCATTTTGTGTTTGTTTTTCAATGTTAAGAAAATTTCGAACATAAAACGATTTAAGACAATTTATCGACTTCGATGCAAAAGCCCTTTAATTTTTTTTCCTGGCGTCTGAATTATAAAGTAATTAATCTCTGCCACAGCAATACATACAAAATTATATACATAGTACAGAACGACGCATTACGTAATTTTTTTAATGTTAATACACACTTTAGCTTCGAAGCACCAAACTTTTATTTCTTTTTTCGGTGACTGTTTCTCTTTGGTCTTTGGATTACTGAAAATTTTGTTTTCAACTCTACCATTTTTTACAATACAAAGTAATAGCTGTAAACTTGAGAAATTCGATAAAAATCAGCAAAATACATTTAGAGAAATTCGTTACATTCTACTCGTATTTAATTTTTTTTCCCCCATCATTTATTATGTATCGCTAACCTTTCTTTGAATAGCATCAGCTAATTATTTTTAGCAGCAAACAATTATAAACAAAACCAAGTCTTGCTACTAAAGAAATTGCAGCTGTAATAAAAATAATAATTAAAAATATCCAGGACACAACTCCATCATCCAGTCCCTGGCATTAATTTGAATTTTCACCTTCTCAAATTCATATATGTTTTTCGCAAAAACGAATTGCAATAGGACCGTACTTGCTGGATTTCTTCTTGCTACAAATGACTCGTATCACAATCATAACTGCGAAAAACATGATTTGAATTTAAATTGTGCGAAATTCAAACTAAAGTTAGGGGCTGGATGCTAGATGTTGTGCACTGGATGTTGGATGTAGTGTGCTAGATGCTTGATGTAGTGTGCTAGATGCTGAATGTTGCGTGCTAAATGCTGGATGTTGTGTGCTAGATGCTGGATGTTGTATTCTAGATGCTGGATGTTGTGTGCTAGATGCTGGATGTTGTATGCTAGATGCTGGATGTTGTATGCCAGATGTTGGATTTTCTGTGCTAGATGATGGATAATGTGTTAGATGATGGATAATGTGCTAGATGCTGGATGTTGTGTGCTAGATGAATGATAATGTGCTAGATGCTGGATAATGTGCTAGATGCTGGATGTTGTGTGCAAGCTGCTGTATGTTGTATGCTGGATGCTGTATGTTGGATGCTGTATGTTGTATGCTGGATGCTGTATGTTGTATGCTGGATGCTGTATGTTGTATGCTGGATGCTGTATGCTGGATGCTGTATGTTGTATGCTGGATGCTGTATGTTGTATACTGGATGCTGTATGTTGTATGCTGGATGCTGTATGTTGTATGCTGGATGCTGTATGCTAGATGCTAGATGTTGTATGCAGGATGCTGGATGTTGTATGCTGTTTTTGTCAAAAGAGGATTATTTAAGCCGAGAGGGTCAGGTATAAATAAATTTGATTCCAGAGGACGAGGAGCCAGAAAAATCCGCTCCCATCTCTGTCTAGGAGAAAGCGCTAGAGCTCTAGAATGCCTGCGCTCGGAGGCCGGTGGACCTCAAAAAGGATAGGGCATCAACTGTGGTCAAGAAAAAAAATAAACAGTCGTGATTGACCAATAAATTAACTTTAAACAATATGTGCTGCAGCTTGCAGAGGCTAAACATTGGTAGGTTCCTACAAATTGATTTTTTATTTAGCAGCGTAAAACGTTTTGTAATACTCGCTGCTTTTAGACGTTGCTGATTCTTATCCACCGCTCTGGATCAATCACTTATAAAATACATCATGTTCTTGAATTTATTGCATTCTCTTTAACTTACGAATCAGTTTTACAACGGTACCTCTGAGACATTGCGGAATCGGGTCTTTCACGATGGAAACTTAAACGATGTGACGACTTAAGCTATGTTATATTTAAATCCGCAAAAGATCGATAAAAGAAGAAATTCCATCAATCTAACTCTTAATTCTGACACATGAAAATTAATTAATCAACAAACGTCCCCTTTCTATATATAACAGAATTTTCGAACAAACTTTGAAGTTCTTTGCTTTGCAACAAGCTATAATTTCTACAATTGAGGCAGTGAGAAGCAATGGGATGTAAGGGGACGTTTTAAAGTTTGGAGTTAAACGTGTTTAACGTTCAGATCCAAAGTATGCTTTTATTGATTTTTTTTTTCGAAATCACGCTAAATAGCAGCATCCACCAGAGCTGCTAGTAACATTTCTCGCCTTAAAACAGAGGAAATGTCCTCCAACCGTATGTACCGGTTATCTCCAAATTTTAATTTTTGGCACTTATATCCTTTAGCTTCTCACTACCACATTTGTGAATGGTCAAAACATTTCGAAAAACGACATAAAAAGAAAACTAATTAGGAGTTTTGAGTGAGGATCATTGGTCAACTTTTCATTTTAGGAAGGACTGAATACATCCTTTCCGCCCCTAGAACTTGTCAAGGATTTTTAATCACTCACAAACTAAATCCTTTACATGCATAAGCGTTTGAAAATATCTTTTTTTTTTTTTAAATGTTTACTCGAAGTCTTCTCCAGGTCCCCTAGGGAAGACGATAACTGATTTCTGGAGGATGATATGGCAGGAAGATGTGAATGTCATTGCCATGACAGCAAACATAATAGAAGGTGGAAAGGTAACGCAACTGCCATTCATTATTTTTCATGAATGACATTGCATGTTCTTATTATTTTCATTATTGTCTCTTTTTCTCCTTCTTCTTCTTTCTTTTTTTTTCCTTGTTTAGCTTCAAAATATATTTCATCTGTTTTTCAATACATCGCACCCCAGCAAAGAAAGTAACGAAAAAAAGAGGAGAAAATCAAGGTTTTGCACAGCTGTAGTTTTAAGTGTTTAAGTCTCAAATATTACAATACGCGCAAAAAATTATGGTGTGATGTTTACTGAGTTATGTTTTGTTGTCTAAATTCATTTTAAATATCTAAAGCTCGAAAATGTTCTTAATCCCTGAAATTTGAATGATGTGTCACTTTTGATTATATCGTTTTTACGCTCCCACGCATTAGTTATGTATATAAGTTAACTTTGTGCTAGTCTTGTTGCTAGAAAGAGCATTAAATTTAGATTTTTAAATGAATGGCTAATACGGTTTTCACAAATTTTGAGCTGTGTCACTTTCCTTGCTATATATATATATATATATATTATATATATATATATATATATATATATATATATATATATATATATATATATATATATATATATATATATATATATATATATATATATATATATATATATATATATATATAAAGGGCTACTTCTGTCCGGATGTCCGGTGTTAACTTCAAAACTACTGGTCGGATTTTAACCATTTTTCCACATAGATAGCTACATTATCAGGGAGCAACTTAGGCTATAATTTATTCCTTAAAAACTTAGTTTCAAAAAGTTATGGTGGAAAACAGTAAATTTCATGTAATTTCCCCATATTATGAATAAATATAAAAGACATTGTTACGAAAATTTGTTGCCAACAACAGCAACATTAAAAGTAATCATAATGAAAATTTTGAATCAAGGCTTCGCCGGGGCAAGCATGACATTTACTGCTTTCTTAGGAATTGTATCCTCATCTTTATACATAAATAACTACTTATGTATATATGTATGTATGTCCGGAATAAGCTTCAAAACTACTGGACGGATTTTAACCATTTCCCCCCCCCCCCCCATAAATAGCTACATTATCAGGAAGCAACTTAGGCTATAATTTATTCCTAAAAAACTTAGTTTAATAAAGTTATGATCGAAAACAGTAAATTTCATGTACTTTCCCCATTAAATGATTAAATTTAAAACCCATTGTTACAAAAATTCGTTAGCAACAACAGCAATATTAAAAGTAATCATAATGAAAAATTTGAATCAAGGCTTCTCCGGAGCAAACACATGAGTTTAAAATCATTTAAAAATTTGGAAACTCTACTTTTTGCACACTTAGAGAAACATAATAAAGAGATTTTTCTTTTTATGTGCGTGTACTATTTAATTAAATAAACGCACGGTTTTTTTTTTTTTAGTGATCTTTGTTTTTATTAGTTTATATTTTGGAAATTCTTAAAATTTTTGTATGCTTCAATTCGTGTTTTCGTTCCTAAATGAATATTCGTTAGTTCTTTTTACTTATTGCTATTTTACTTTTATGGGTAAGGAAAAAGCTCGATTTTTAATCACGTCAAAGCGGTGTGTTTTGAGTTCTTTCAGTTAAAACAGAAAACGAAAGAAAGTAGCGATTGTTTCTTACAATTATTATTGACCCAGGCAACGCCGGGTATTTTTGCTAGTATATATATATATATATATATATATATATATATATATATATATATATATATATATATATATATATATATATATATATATATATATATATATATATATATATATATATGTCTGCGTATATCGCGTGATTTTAATTGTTGGAAAATGACCAGAAAATCGCGATGATTTAATTTTTTTAGCTGTTGCCAACTTGTGTTTGTTAATAAATAAATGTTTATAATTATTTTAAGCAAGGCTTTTAAAATAATTTTTAATTTTCATTATTTGCTTTGCTTTTGAGATAAATCGGGAATTGAGATGATCATCAAGTTTTGTCGTGTTTTATTTTGTTTTTGTTGCTAATATTGCTTCTTCGTCAAGCATGGGGACTGATAAGAATTATAGGAAAGATATAAAAGAAAGTTTCGTGATGGCCACAACATACTAGTTTAAAATGGTGAAATTTTCTGAATTAGATTGAAATAGGTATGAAAATAGTAAGTCGAAATGTTGAATAAAATACAGTAAATCTATTTTTTTTTCTGGTAAAGAATAGCACCTGGTTACCGAATACCTCTGTAAACGAATGGTGGTACGGATGAATGCATCACGCATGTGTTCAAGTAAGTGCAAGTAGTGTGAATGCACTCGGAAGTGGTTAGTGGAAGTCAAACTTTTAGTTAATAACTTCAGCAGACGGTAACGGTTCTTTCCTTTCTTGCTTCGTCTGGATATACTTAGCAGTGTTCTACTTCGGAACAAGGATAAAATCCAATTTAATGCGTCAGTTCATATTTGTCCGTGCGTGCGCGCGCGTGTGTGATTGGTCACCTGGATTGTTAGGAATGTGTAACAAAACTAGGAAGAGGAAGGTGATAACACCATGGGGTGTTTAATAGTTGAAACTTTTTTAGACATCTGTTTTTTTACCGGAAATCGGACGTAATCTGCCTATTCTATTTACTGACATTCGGAAATTTCAGGGAAATGAGTGTTTAAAACGCCTTTTCTGTTTTTTCAAAACGAAATTGATATATTATGAGTTTTCTAGTTATTTAAACGTGTTTTTAATTTATTTAACTACTTATGATGAGCTCTTATAAGCCTAAACTTGAATTTGAAAGACGTAACGAGGTTTTTGGAAAGCCGAAGGAAAAAAAAAAAAACCACGTGGGAAATCCAAACGTAATAGTAAACGCATACAAAACAAGAGAGGGTTAAAGTCGTTACTTCCGTATCGAAAATTCTTTTTGTTTTTAACTTTCTTTTTTAACGGTGTTTTAAAAGCATTTCATAATCTTCCCATAGCATTTGAAGGTAAGATATCTCTCAACATCGTAGTCACAGCATTCTCGTAATCCTGAAAGTTATATTCAGACCGTAGCGTAGGTCCGTAGCCAGGAATAAACATTAGGTCGGGTATTAGATTTTATAGAGGAGCTTCTTAAAAGTTAAATTTTTAAGTATTTTCTATTTTCACATTTCTTGAAGAAATATTACCGTTTCTTAAAAATTAAACTTTGTGATGTCTATTGTGAGGAAAAAATGTCGATCTTTTTCATTGAAATCTGCATTTTTACGTGCAAGCTTAGGGGAAAAACGTTTGATAATAGTTTCCATTACTGTTACGTTTTCAACCCCCTCCCCCCCACCCCACTCTTTTTGAGTTTAAACTTTTTAAATGTAATTAATTCCTTTTAAGTTTATGAGCATTCAAAGCAAATAAAATAATTGAAAGTAACTTCAGTGCGTAAAACAAAGCATTGACTTTCGTGAAAAACTAAACCTTAAATTTTGGTCCACCAATTGCATGCGTTACAATAACCTGCTTGAAATTAGACTCCATCAGTATCTCTGTCTTGGGCAGGTTAAGCCCAATATGTACAAGATGCGCATTTATTGTACAAGATTACTTATTTGGTTTCCGATGAAGATAAAGCACGAAAAAAAAAAAAAAAAAAAAAAACAAATCTTTTACGTCAAAGGCTAAAGTACAACAGATGATACACACATACGTAAACTCCCGATTATCGGCGGTCGGATTATCCACGGTTCGGATTATCCGCGGGTCTTTTCACAATTATTTTTTTAAATTTTTTCAACCGTCAATTAAATGTTATTTTAAACTTATGATTGTGTTACTGTTCGTTTTTAGCTTTTACATGGGTATATTTTTTTACATTCAATGTTAGTAGTTGCAATGTAGCAATGTTTTCAGCTATAACTTAAATGTATGTTTGAGTTTCATTCATATTTTTAGCTGTTGTATACAGTAGTATCGTTTTTTACCCATTGTTCGGATTATCCGCGGTTTTCGCTCATCCGCGGTTACCGTGCCACCCTATTCCGCGGATAATCGGGAGTTTGCTGTATTGCGCTCCCTACTGTTATTGTTAGTATTAAATCCCAAACGCGTTTCCTCAAATATCTTAACTCATTTCTGCAGATATTGCGCTTTACCTTCTCATGACCAATTTAGTTCCATGAAGTTTCTTCACTGAACACAAAAATAAAAAACTTTAGTTCTTCATACATATAGAAAAGCATTTGTTTCAAAAGTTAAATTCTGTACCACAGAGCACAGTTTAGAGCCATAAGGACGTAAGTCACATTATGATAATTTTATAGTAGAGGGGGAAAAACTATTTTCTGGCACATGCGAAAGAAGGTACGCGCACTCTTTTAACCCTGATAAAAAATTGAAAAGATTTTTTTTAAAGAATTGCGTTCACATGGCTCGATGCGGTACAGAATTGAGGAATGATTTTTCTCCCAATTCAAATTTTATCTCTCAAGTGAAAATACCTATGCAAAAGTAACCACTAGATATTTAATATAAATAACTAGCTGCGTTGCCCGGCTTTGCCCGGTCTATTTTGAAAACAAAAATTGTGTCAAGTGACGTATATTCAACAATCAGGAATAAATAAAAGAAAAAAAAATCATCATGCAAATTTTCCCCTCCAAACAATGACGACAGATATTAAAATATACTTTTAAGAAATTAAAATAAAATGAGAAAGATGGATTTAAAAAGCGTAACCATGGAAACACAAAATAAAATAAGTTTCAGAATTGAAAATGAGAAAGATGGAAATAATGGATTCAAAAAGCGTTACCGTGCAAACGCAAAATAAAATATCTGGAGTAAAAAAGATAGCTCTTTTCAATGGTGTCAAAAAGAAAACTGTAGGACAATTCCTTCACTTTTTATTGATAAATTTAATGAAGAAAGTAGTGCCTAAATTTCAGCTAAGCCTAAACAAATTCGAGTTAAAAACGTAAATAACTCCCGCCGCAACTAAGTTAGAGCGTTGGCACAAATTGCGTAGAACGCGGAAAATTCTTCCCTTTCCAACGATATATAATATTACTAATTGCGAGTAATTTTTCACTCCCATATTCGGGAATTTATGTAAAAATTGGGCCTGAATTGGAATAAAAAAAGAACTATTCATCGAATTGTTTTCGAACTGGTCTGTAAACCTTCTTAGGACTTAAAGGAACAAATTGTGAAAATTTCAGCGAAATCGGCCGGGTAGTTCTCAAGTTTTGCGAGTTCAAACACACAGACGCTTTTTGAATACTTCATTATATACTATGTAGAGAGTAGAGATGTAGAGATGTAGAGAAACTGTAGAACAAAGATACAATAGTAATCGAGGGACAAATTTTTTGCGAAATACTAAAATTTTTTATAAATAAAAATAATATAAAAAAAGGAAATATAGCGTTATTGTAACAAAAACTTCGTTTGTAGATTTTTTGTCTTGTGTAATAAAAATTTTAATAGTTTTTGCTGTAGTTTAAATTTTTTTTGTGTATTTCAGAAAAAGTGTGAGAAATATTGGCCGGATAAAATTCTAAAGACAGCCGATTTGGTCATCACACACCAAAACGAGATGGTTTACTTGGATTACACTGTGAGGACATTCAAGATTCAAAAGGTAATGATACCCACTTTTATGAAACCGATATACATGTCCAATGAGTTCTGTCTTACAGGAAACTGTGAGTCATAAAAGTGAATTTAAATTCATTGCAGTTGTTTTGACAATTAAAAATGAAGATCTGATATTTGTTTAATAACTCTGTCGCAATTAACATTGAAATATATTCAACTAGCTATTTGAATAACTATATAATCCTGGGAAACAGTGCTTGTTTGAGAGTTTAATGCAAATACATTATTCTGGATTGTCATATGTGAATATAGTGAAACACCGTTTATACGTCTTTTAAAGGACTGCGTGACAAAAACGTAAAAATGAAAAAAAAAAAAAAAAAGTATTATCTTACTACTATTATATATGCGGAAATTTGTCTGAATGGATGTATGGATGTGTGGATGTTTGTTACTCTTTCACGCAAAAACTACTGATTGGATTTTGATGAAACTTTACAGTAATATAGCTTATGCATCAGAATAACACATAGGGTAGTTTTCACCCCCGTTATGGGGGGCAAAACCCCCCTAGGGGGCGATAAAACCCAATTTTCGTATAAATTCTCTAATCTTAGGATGAAAAAATACTTGCACATATTAACATTATATGTCCATCGAAAGCTCTGATTTTTCTTCTGAAGATGAAACCTGTTCCAAATTTCTAAGTTGACTAAAAAACGAGTTATGAACTTTTTAGTTCCACGTTCGAAGGCTTTCCTCAACACAATATAGTATTTAGGGTATCATCTCAACTCCCTGCCGATAGCGACAATTGTTGTATTGTTGACTATTTTTGCTTTTCGTCTGACTGTTAAAGGTTTTTCTCAAGTTAAATTTTAAAGTAAGATTTTTTGCACAAGATACATGGTAAATAATACATGGATTTGGCTGATTATTTTCCAGTTTTACGCATCTTCTGTACGGAATTAAAATTCATATCGTATGAATGTAGATTAAGCAAACATTTTAAGCAGTTTTATAAACTTGGCATGTCTCTGGTGAATGTATGGCACTGTGGTCCTTTTTCCGATAAATAATGGATTTGGATCATTTTATATTTTTACTCTGCTTTTAATGGCAAAAATAGATATTGAATTAAATTGCATTCGTTGAAGAAAATGAATTTAATTGCAAAAAAAAAAAAAAAAAGAGACATTTTAAAAACTTATTCGATAGGCAGAGTTATTATAACGCGTTCGGGACGAGTGTTCAAAAATCTTTACGCTACAGCCATTACAAAATTTGCATTGAAATGTAAAAACTTCGCCAAACTAATTTTGGTAAAAATATCATTAAATACAATGTATAGGGTATTGCAATTAAAATTAATTCATCAAATTAGTGAAACAACACGCTCAAATAACATTAAAACTGCTATTAAAATGTAAATTAATTTACCAAATCCATTTTATATCTCCAGACTCACCAGGCGACTACGTTAGCATATTGGCGAATTTTTTAAAATTTTAATGAAACTTTTAATTTTTCTTTCTTTCTTTCTTTCTTTTTTTTTTTTTTGTGTGTTTTAAAGGATTAATGGTGCTAATTAGGATTTTGTGGAATTAATATCCCTTTTAATAGCGACAATAGAGAGTATTGTTCTTTCTTTCTTTTTTTTTAAATTTGTTTTTTATGCTATGGACCTGTACTGATGAAGATTTTTGGAATTAATCATGAAGGAGATCTTCAGAAGGAGATGTTATTTGAAAACGCTGATGTCACCATTCTAATAGAGACTTTAGGGAATGCTTGTTTTTTGTACTATTGTCCTCATTTAAATGGGAACTGAAAAAAAAAAACTGTTGTACTTACTCTGATTTTAATGGTATTTTTACTCGGAACTTCTTTGGTATTTTAATCAGGACTGTTTACGTTTTTAAGAAACAGTTCATTTTCTTCACGTGGGGGATTTTAATGGTTTGATGTTCTCACTCTAAAGGGACATTATTAGAATTTGGATTTGTAATGACTGTTGACCCTATTATATGACCCTATTGGATGACTTTATTTAAGAATTGTTGACCTCACTCGTATTGGAATTTTTGAGAATTCTCCAAACTAATTTCTTTACAACTCCT
This sequence comes from Uloborus diversus, assembly GCF_026930045.1. Taxonomy (NCBI): domain Eukaryota; kingdom Metazoa; phylum Arthropoda; class Arachnida; order Araneae; family Uloboridae; genus Uloborus; species Uloborus diversus. Next base: position 132,787,427 of record NC_072732.1, read on the forward strand.
GAACGTTTTCCTGATTTATGTTGTGTGATTTTTTGGGTGTCTTCCCAGTTTCGCCGACATTTCATTTACCCCCCCCCCCCCCCCTTACTTGATTTTCAGTTTTCATCATATCTTTTGATATATTAAAGGGGGAGGCCATTTTAAATGTCAGCGAAACTGGGAAGAAACCATTTTTTGGTAACTATTTGACCTCTCCCTGTGTTGACCATTACTTGAATCGATTGAAAAAATTCTACATCAACGTGAGCGAAGCCGCGGGTAAAAGCTAGTAGGTATATATTTTTATGTATTAGAATCTGCAGGGGCCAATTTAAACTAGTATGTTGTGGCCATCACGAAACTTTCTTCAATATCTTTCGTATAATTCTGATCCCTCCCCGTGCTTGACGAGGAAACAATATTCCCAACAAAAACAAAATTTCACACACCAAAACTTGACGACCATCCCAATTCCCGATTTATCTCAAAAGCAAAGCAAAGAATGAAAATTGAAAATTATTTTAAAAGCCTTGCTTAAAATAATTACAAACATTTATTTGTTAATAAATCCAAGATGGCAACAGTTAAAGTTTAAATCATCGCGATTTTCTGGTTATTTTCCAACAGTTAAAATCACGCGAAATACGCAGACAACAGTCTATTACGATTTATCTTTCTTATTCGCAACATCAATGAAGTGTAGGGGGCGCTGCAGCCACTGTCTAATGGAGGATGAAAAAGGTAACACAAACACATGCCGTAACTTATAACTTATTTGACGCTTAGTGAATGAAAGTAATTTTTCATCGTGTTTGTGGGAAGCTTTCTTTTCTATTCTTCTGAAATTACATTTCACCACAAACTGTCTGAAGCCTGTAATTTACCCAAAAGAAAACACGTGGAATAGAATATTTTACCTTTTTCGGTTGTATTGTTAGTCACCGTAAGGTAGCGTATTCGAGCTGTGGAGTTGGCGAATTGTTGCAATTATAAAGCTATTTTTATTAAAAAAAAAAAAAAAATCAGCACCCCAAGGAGCGTTTGGCGCCAAAACTGAACCAACTCCTATTTACATATGGATTCATTTATTCCAAATTTCATCCAGAACGTATTATTACTTCTTGAGATATGACACTCGCAATGGAAAAAAAAGGGCGTTCGATTGCGCCACCCCCTTTTCAGCTGTTGACGCGAAAATAGAATCAGTTCTTATACCCTCTAAGGGCTACTTGTCGATAAATTTTTATTTGATTCCGTTCATTATTTCTTGAGATACACCAGTCACAATTGACGACAAAAACCATTCTATAGCTCAACCCCCGTTTCAGCTATTGACACCAAAATTGAATCAGCACCTGTACTTGTTAAGGGCAACATATTGAACAAATTTTGTTTTGCTTCCTGGGGTAGCAGGCACGCATAACTCAAAAAAAAAAAAGTCCCATTACTCCACCCTCCTTGGAGGAATTCGCGCCAAAAGCCAATGGGCACAAGTTCACATAGGGGCACATATGTGTTCCAAATTTCGTTCGATTTCATGCGGTAGTTTTTTCTGTAGAGCGGCCACAAAAAACTGGTCACACACACACGTGACACACACACACTCATACGGACACACACACACAGACAGACAGGCATTTTCCAAAAATGGTCGAAATGGACTCATCACACCTCAAAACGTTCATATCCGTCAAAATTCGAAAATTTGCACGAATCCAATGCTTTTCTTCTATATATTGGATATAGAAGAAAGTAAAAAACGTATAATTGATAAAAACGTATAAACGGTGCTTCACTGGAATAACTGTAAGGTGAATTAAAGGTTGTCACTGCCAAATCATTTGAAAAATAGTGTTTAATAAGTAGGTGTTATTTAGTAATTACCATTAGACAACGACCGACGCGACGTCTGAAACAACATCAACTAAAAGCTTTTCATTATTGTTATTATTATTTGCAATGAAGATTTCTCATGCTACCAGTAATTTTCAGTCAAATGTTTTTTGCCTAATATAACAAAACCATGCTTAGAGGGGAAAAAATAGATTTCAAGTCTGGACAGTTAACTTCTTGCTACTCATCCGACACAAACATCCCGAATAATCATATTTTGTTTGTTGTTTTAGGTTGGCGTGTCTGGTCACCGCATCATCCGGCAGTATCACTACACTTTGTGGCCCGATCACGGAGTCCCCAAGTATCCTATGGCTTTGATATATATGCTGGAGGACATGAAGGACTCTCAAAAGTCACAGCAAAAGTCAACGCCTTGGGTTCTTCATTGCAGGTGAAAATGGTCATAAGTTATATTCCGTGTGTAGAAGATAGTAAATACATACAAAACAATGAAATCGAAGCTAAATCTTACTAAGGGTGCATTCGGAAACAAGGATCGGTCGCCTCGGTGCCACCGCAAGCGTTTCCGAACGCTTGCGGTGGCACCGGTGACGTTACTTAACCGCATTCGGAAACGCTCCGGTCGTTTTTTGGCGGTGGACTTGGTAGCAACCTGTCGTACCGCTGTCTGGAAGCGGTTAAGGCCCCTATAGGGGAGGAGTCGACGTATCCGCCATTTTGGAGCAAACTTGATCCAGTGCTTCGTAGCGATAACATTGCTGCTGATGTTTACATTTCTTTAGCATGCGTTAAATTGAGTCAAATGGATGGTTGTTCGGCTGTAAATTGTGCAAACAGCTCCAGAAAAGGATTTCAGCTCTTCAGATTCACAGCAGATGCAGAAAGAAAAAGTAAATGGGTAATTAATAGCCCGCGAAGTGACTGGCAGCTTAGAAACGACGGCTGCTGTTTCCAAACTTTCGTCAAATTTTCACCTTCGCTCGATGACTCTCTCGTTCCCTGTTTGGCGAATGATTGCCAATAAAGGTAGCTTTCTCTGTTGTATGCTTGCTCCAATATGGCGGAAGCGTCGGCCTCTCCAGTTATAGGGGTTCTAGAAGTGGTTAGCGAGGTCACAAACGTCACAAAGTCTGTGTTGGCCAATCCAGTCGTGCTTCATGTTTTGATCGCAACGCACGTGACTTTCCCCATCACGAAAGTTATTCTTTGATTGGAGCGTCGTTTGCTGCTGAACTAGAACTACCGCGGTGTAACCACGAGAGTTCGGAAACACAGCTGTTCCACAAGCTTTCTAGCGAAATTCCAAATACGTCATAACCACACCGGGCTAACCACGCGGTGTTACCGATGGATCATTTCCGAACACAGCCTAAGCTAGAAAATCGCTCGTCAAGGTATGACGGGAGAAAATTGCTTCTACATTTGAACAAAGCCATTGCATATTTTGTGACATTTTGATAATTGACATTTTAACTCTCACTCCAGTGGATTAACCCTAAACTCCAGTCGATAGCGTTCCTAATTAACCACTTTTTCGTTTTTTCTTTATTCTCTTAAAATGACAGTCTTATCAGTAAAACAGTTAAGATACCGGATCCAGTTCAGCCTCGTGAAAAAAGTAGTTCCCAGTGTTTTAAACATTACCAAAAAATATTGTCAAATTATCATGGCGTGGAGCGAGTTTCATTGCTGATGACGTCAAGAGCGTTATGCGATCATTCGCTATTATGTATATGAGTATTATTAAAATCTAATCATGGTGTTGGAGGGTATTTCAACAGTTCCTCACGAACTACAGCGGTCTAGGTGCGCTGTTTTTTTCGAATAGCTGAAATGTTGAGCTTATTTTAAGCTGCTCTAAGGAATCGAGAAATTACAAAAGGAGTGAGTATCGTTGTAAAGAGAACAAAACACGGTGCAAAAGATTTTCGATACTGAAACTGTGCTGAACTTTTTAGGGCCTTGCGGGACAGATGGCTCGATGATCGCTTGTAGCTCAGTGACTCCCTTACTACCTTTCCGTAGAAGTCTATAGTTTAAAACTTAGCTTGGAAGATAAATCGCGACCCGACGGGAAAACTGACAAAATTCCAAATTTTGTTAAATTGTGCTAAATATTGATTAAAAACCTAAATATAATGTTCTTTCTTGCCGTAAAATTCGCACAAATTTTGCCGACACTCCTGATGCGTGGTGGCGTAAACACATTATAATCAGTAGTGACACATCATTTACATTCCATAGTTTAGAAAAAATTTCGAACCTCAAGTATGCATTATTAATTTATACAACAAAAACCAACCATTAACCCCTTCCCTATCACTCCCGTAAATATGCCGGGCTGGGGTTTCGATGTTCATTTCCCATGCCCGTGATATTGCCGTGCTGGGATGTGCAATATTAACGTGACGAAACGATTAAAATCAATTCATTTTTTTTTTGCCCGGAATACGTTTTATTTCTCTTTTTATACACTAGATGGCAGCACCAGTCAATTTTAAACGTAATTGCGGATTTTAAATGTAATTGCAGAGATGCAGGAGAGAATTTTGGTACTATTGTCCAGATTGTGACGTTGGCATGTGTCTCATGCTCTGAAATTTACCACACAAGAAAAATTTACTTTACTTATACTACATAAAAGATTAATAAAATTCTTTTTTAATGTTTAAACGACGTATTTCTTAAATTTTCGCTGCTTGCTTGGGCTTGCTTGTTGACGTTTCATAAAATTTTAATTTTTTTTTAAATTTCAATCTAAAAAATATTAAAAATGAAAAATTGAATGCACATGTTGTTCATACACTTATTTTTATATAATTTTCTTAAATAAAAAAATAGACACTTTTGTGATCGTTTTCTTGAAAATAATTCGATCGTTAAGGGGTTAAACATGACATAATACACTTTTTACGCTTGCTGTAATATTTACACCACTTAAAATTAGTATAGTGTAAAACTTTGACTTTCTCCAATCCTGATTTTGTTGAGTTGTGTCACTTTCGTTGCAGGATTTCGGTATGTACTGCCTTCCAAAACGTAATGACATTGAACATGATCAAACGCGTCGTTTTCAAAAAAAATTTCATTTGAAATGGAATGATCAAATTTTTTAAGGGATTTTATAACTTTCCGTTTAAGAAGGTATAAATAGGAAGATACAAGAGAACTGCTCATTTTCATATTGTTTTTCAAAATTCTGATTTATAAATTTTGAGCTTGATTTTAAATTTTCAAATAATGTTCATGCTCTTCTTTTACAACTAAACAGATTCTTTTTTTATTGAATTTTATTTTAATCTCTAATACAATAGTGCTGGTGTTGGCCGATCAGGAACAGTTATGCTTCTTGATTCAGCACTGGAGATGTCCAAAGTGGAAGACAAAGTTGATGCCCTTGGACTGCTCTATCAAATGAGGCAGCAAAGAATTAACCTTATTGAGACAGTGGTAAATATCTATATAGATTAAATATTATAGCTTGACCACGGAGAGGTGGCGGATGAACCGGAAGCGGAAACGGACCACTTCATTTCGTAATGTGTAGGACCAGCGAGATTACGTTAGCAGCAAAACCTTTCCTACTTGCGCGTTCTTTGCTAGTGGAATCTTGCCGATCCTACTTATTACAAAATGAAGTGGTCCGTTTCCGCTTCCAGTTCATCCACCATTTTTCCGTGGTTAAGCTTTACCTATTATTCATGACTTCAAAGTAATTTAAATCTCAACTTTTAAGTGGATCCAAAGCTACGTGCTGAACGTGGTTTTTCTTTCAAAACAGGAACAATATGCCTTTGTTCATCGAGCTTTGGTGGATTATCACTTTGGGGATATTTCACGGAAGCCTGCTAGCGAAATGGTGCTGTACTTCAATAAGCTCAGGCAACAGGACCCGGAAACAAAGAAAACGGGTCTTGAAGTGCAGTTTGAGGTAAATATGTAACCAATATTTTTTGAATTATCGTAATAGCATGCATTACAGTACAGATTCGTGTGATAAAACAATATATTTGATCCTGCTAAATTCCACGTTATCTGAATGTTGATTCTCGAGGTAGTTTAAAGATGATCTCATTGTTGGTTTTCGTAGGTTTCCCGTTAAATGAAAAAAAAAAAAACACCACCAAATTTAAAGAGTATTCCGGCATCGGTGCGTTTCTCAGATTAAAAAAAAAAAGGAAAAGAAAGAAAAAAAGTAGAGGTTGGGGCGCGGGATCTTCCTGTTTTGAATTTGGCTCGCAAAAAGTGTGGAGCATCACTGAGTTGTGGGGAGAGGTTCAACGAAAATATCTGGACGGCAAGTTTTGTTACATCATGCTTTGATCGAGACAGCATCACGCTTTTTCTGTGGAGGTGTATTTTTTTTAAACTGCCGCTCAATCGGAATGGGTACTTAAAACTGCCCTGCACGCTCATCTGATTTAGCCCCCTGTGACTATTTCCTCGGAGTTATCGGAAGTCACAGGTTTATAACGATCGTTCACAAATCCTGGAAGACCTGAAGAACCGCATCCAAGCCGAAACTAATACCGTTCGACATTTTCCAAAGAGCTGACCAAAATTTCCGAAATCGACTGAATCAGTGTATTGACAATGAAGAGCAATACGTTACAAGTTATTGTTTTCAAAACAGTGTAAAGCATAATCTCCCATTATGTGTGACAGGAAAAGGACTATAACAAAGAATTTTTAGGTATGTAAATATTTTTATTTCATTTTTAACGAAAGGAAATTCCTGCGCCTCACCCAGTATAACTAGTGAGATCGAAAGGACGAAAGCTTATCTTCGGGAGAAGATTGAGTGGTTTACAACGAAGCACATTTTCAAGTCCTGAATTTTCGTCTGGGGGAGGGGTGTAGAGAGTACCATTTTTCTTCCTCTAAGAAAGTGACGACCAACCTTTTTTCATGCGAAGGCCACTTCTCATATTAAGATGAATCTCGTTGATCAGAACACAAGTAATGTTAAAATATTTTCTTGGGTAAATGGGAAAACTAGGAACATGACAGATAATTACAATCCAAGAATTGTTGTTGATATTATTAAATACTTATTTTATTAATGCAAAGTTTCCTTCAGTTCTTTAGAAGCCAATTTCTGATTATTTGGTTGTAAACTCTCAACAATCGATCTTAATATCGATTAAATATGTTTTTTGACATACTATTTATCGTAAGAACAGGCGTATAGATAAATTTCGCGTGCCCCATATGGCCCTCGGATCTCAGGTTGGGCATCACTGCTCTAGGAAATGAAAAATTCACCGGCTAGTTCTACGTCCACGGAACACATGCACCACATGGTTTACACAAAACGTGCACACAAGAGCCAACTGTGATAAATAAGTTTAAATTTTAAACAGGTCTTAAACTAGATCCTAAGTTTTATAAATATAAAATCTAGTCTGTCTATTTTTGCTAGAACGGATCTCAGACGAGCACTAGAAATAAAGTAACACGTGATGCAAGATACCAGTGCGAGACACGGTCATTTGCCAAGCCGGCTTCAGTCGCCAGTGTCGGACATTGGAAATTAAGTCCTAAGTATGGTTCCACACTGAGATGACTCTTTTTCTTAAGGTTAGAAGATCTATTAGAGTTCGAAAGAGATCTATTTAGTATTTAATAAAAAAAAAAGGAAAAAACATTGGCTCCCATACAACTTTAACTACTTTATAAAAGTGAAAGGCGTCGCCTGTTTCTCCATGTTGATTAAAAAAAAAAAAACCATCGGATGTTACTGTGTTCAATTGGCATGAATTTCAGACTCAAATTTATGCAGCTTTATATGAAACTTCATTTTCAACAATAACTTTCAGGTCCGAGCTGAGGCAGGGGAAAAAACTGTTGCTGTCAATTCCATCATAATGGGGTCGTTTCCGAAATTTTAAAAGTATTTTTTTTTTTGAAAGAACATGCTTTTAAACATAGGATTTGACCATTATTTAAACAAATTGAAAAAGTTTACTATTTTTCAAAACTTGTTTAAATTGATACGCAAACTCAAGTTTATTTTTTACGCTTCTGCGCATGACATCACAATTGATGAATTGCCATGCACTGTTGCCATTAGCGCAGAGTGCAATATTCAATTCACTTCTTTACTCACATGTACTGGCTGTATGGTTGATAGCAAGCGTAGAGTGCAATATTTAATTTGCTTCTGAATTATCATAACCTGGAAACGCAGTAGACAGCAAGCGTAAGCATTCAGCGCAGCAGTGGGGTAGCGCCAAAATACATCACTTGTGTCGTCATAAAGACCATTCCTTGATTAAAAATCGGACATTTAAAAAAATTAATTGAAAAATAACTGTTGGGAAAATAAAAGTATTATCTGGGTCCTACTTTTTTTTTTTTTTACTCATTCTATCAACTTCAGTGACTAAAATAAGTGCTTTTGACTGAAAGAAGCAACCTCATTGGTACATGAATATAACTTTAAATATGAATTAAGAGTTTTTCGTCTATTAGAAGATAAATCTGAAGCTAGTTGTTAATAGAAATGTACGTTTCTTTTAAGGGTTTGAGAAAACTTGAATCAGAAGTTTTCCAACAGAAATGCCTGACAGCTGTTACTCCTAATAATAAAACCAAAAACAGAGATCAGTACATTATTCCACGTAAGTAATCATTGTTTTTTGTTGCATAATGCAGTAACATAGATCTGATTAAAAGCATCCGATTCCCATGTAAAACATAACCTATATTTTTTTCAATTAAAATAATGTTTATTATGAATATCCAATGCAATACGGATCCAGGTGATAAAATTTAAAAAAGGGTTGAATTTTCAGAATCCCCCTTTATCTGCCTGCGGAGGTTTCCCGTTAAATATGATTAAAAAATATTAAAGATGTTTCCAAAATCGGTGCGTAATGGTAGTAATTTAAGCAGAATTTGAGTTTGAAAAAAAGGAATACTCTGCACACACACACACACACACACACACACACACACACACACACACACACACACACACACACACACACACACACACACACACACACACACACAAATGTAACGCTGATGTTTCCAATTTTCCCTTTCAAAAAATTTGCAATAACATTTGATAAAAATCTTTGATGGTGTAGTCTAATTTCATCCATGCAATCAAAAACTCGATTCACATTTTTACAAAAGACTAGATTTATATTCCTTTGGAAGAAATTATTCTTTTTTTTCCAAACACAAAAACAATTTATGTGTATTTTTGTCGTTTGAGTTCTATTCTATAAATACTTATTATTCTCAATTTTCTCTTTATTAGAAGCTTAGATTAATTTTAATTAAATTTGCATCATAAAGTAATTCGTTTACTAAACATAATTATGCAATACACTTTGATTTATGTACGTTTCTGTTTTGCTTTTTGATTGTATGTTATAAAAGCGTACGCAATACTCTGAAGTACACCTGTAAAACCCGTTGCATCTTTTTCTTAGTAATTTTAGTTTAAAGTTCGTCAGATATCCATGTAGAAAGTTTTTAAAAAGATGTGAGCAGATAAAAGACAAAATTAAAATAAAAAACGAAAAAGTAGAGAAAAATAAACAGAAACAATGTTTGTACGTAACGTAACGTTAAGTATTTATAAAAGTTAAAAAGGATAACATGTAAGTTATACTTTATTATGTTAACCAGTCAGTTTTTACGAATATTTCTTGAGTACTATTTTTTTAATGACTACAATTGACAACATCAAACCGAGAATTTCTGCACCCTAATCAGTGTTTGTGAAATAAATTATAAACTACTGCTCCAAAATATTAATTTTCCCGTTCCAAAATGCAAGTTTTCCTGTTTCCGAACTTTTCCTAAATACAAGTTCATAGCATCTGAAACGTTGTTAGTGCCTTTATCGCAGAAAAGATAGTCTAGAAACTATTAAAATAATTGATACTTATCATTAAAGTCGAATAACACAAAGCAAAATTACTTCACTTGTTTTTAACGAAAATGCATCGAGTTTTGCTTCAGTAAAACTGATATCTCACTGATATGTGTGTACTTAAAATATATTTCTATGACCCCCCCCCCCCGCTCCCGTTTCAAATATATCAGAAGCTATGATCACTTAGTACATCATAATAAAACCAGAAAATGCGACAAAAAGTCAAAGAAATAACAGTGTCAATATCTGTTGGTTTAGTTATTATTTATGAAATTTTATGTTATGAAAATTTTGAAGATTTAACAAAGGTAAAACCGTCAAATTATTGTTTCATTTATTTAAGAACATTTATTTGTTTGTTTTAGCGGATGATGGCCGACCTGTTTTGAAAACTAGTCCTCCTTCAAATTATATTAACGCTGTCTATGCTTACGTAAGTATAACTTAAGAACAAAGACTCGGTAAATGGCCGTTCGTTTCTTTTTCTTTCTTTAAAAATTAACGTAGTTTATAAACCATGATATTGTTGCTGATTGTCAAGATTTTTCAGAAAATCTGAAATTAATATGAGGCTTAATCTTATAATTAAATAAAGTTATTTCTAATATTCAATGTTTGGGGACGGTCTTAAAAATAAAATTTAAACTTGTTACGGCAAATAATGGCACAAAAACTGCTTTGATAAACTGAAAATTAGTTGCAAATTTAATCATTAAAACGTTCACTTACGAATTAAGACAAATAAGCTGTAAATTATTTATGTAGTTTAGTAATTTATTACCAAAGCTTTCAGTTGGGAAACATAAGCATCGTAAAATTTCAAAATTACGGAGCTAAAAATTCGTTGAAGGCTACTTAAAAGAAAGCAAAATAAATGAACGTACTCAATTGAAATGAATAGATTTACGCTATTACACAGGTCTACAAGTAAAAAACAGTATAGCGTATTTATCCATTTCTCTCATAGTTTTAAAATTGGTAAGAACGAAAACAATGCTCGAAAAAAAAAAAGGAAAATTTGAATTTTTGGCATCTTAAATTCGAATTATGTTTTTCACAATCACAAGCGTGTGTATGTGTGTGTGTGGGGGGGGGGGGGCAGTTGACGGTGGAGATGCAGAGGGAGGGGGAATAAAAAGGACGGACATCATTCAACAGTTAAATGAAAACCATAATTAATTCGTGATTGGTCAGAAATTCCATCACGTCAATTTTTTTTTTTTTTTTTTTGCTACGTGCAAGGTTTTGTTTGCATTTAACGTAAATTCATTGCTATTTTATAATTTAGTTTTTTTCTTTCATTTAAAGTAACGAACTTAAAAGTATGACTTCTCACTTTAGTTTTATAATTTACATGCTGAACTTTACAATAAATTTTGAAAAAAAAAAAAAATAGTAAATGGTTAAAGAGTGACCATTTACCATGAGACAGTGGTAAGAAATTGAGAATGTTTCAATAAATTTTTGATTCAACAAAATTGAGGATGTTTCAACATGTTATTAGGTACGAGACAGTTTAACTTTCGGCAAAATTCCCTCCTTGGTTCCACCAGAAAAGCTATTATTACCACCACTTCACATTAAATTGGGGTTCATAAGTAGTTTGCTAAATCACTGACAACATAGAGAAATTATTTAAAATATCTTTGCTCCACTACCGCAATTCTCTAAACTGTCTGAAGAATAAGTTAAAAGTAGAAAAGTACCGGAACAGCGTTCCAGCGACAATTACACGCTTGTATATAACCGGGAGCGTAAAATAAGGGGTGAAATATATGTAGGGACGTAGTGGTAAACAATATGGAGGGAAACCCGTAAAAGTCATTTGTGACGGGCCCCAAAATTTCTGTGCACGTGCCTGCCTATGACCCCCTTCAAAATTTGGCTCCATATTATCCGATCATCCTGTATATATACCTATACCTAATCTATAACTATGTCAGAAAGTGCCTTACAGTATGTTTCGGAAAATTATTATTTCAAATTTTAAAAATGTGTATGCATTTATGCTTAAATTGATGTACTGTGTTGTGAACGTATTACCTATTTTCTTTTCAGGATTACGGGAAGCAGAATCAATTCATTGCCACCCAGTATCCATTGCCAAATACTGTCGCCGATTTCTGGCAACTTTTGTGGGACTCAGGCTCATGTGCAATAGCTGTCCTGAATGAAATCAGCAACAAAGATGAGGTTTGACATTGAAACTTTTATGTTGCACTAGCATTCGCGTACCCTGCATTGCTCTGGAAATGGAATTAGCAGAGGTTAACAGTGCTTGGTGCACCTAGTTTCAAAAATCTCCTATAATAATTACTTATTACCTATAATTTTTTCTAATTTTGGGAGGATATCAGGGCCCCTGGACTCCTTATATATATGCCCTTGTCTTTAACCGATTTTTACTTTCTTCTATATCTAATATATAGAAGAAAGTATTGGATTCGTGCAAATTTTCGAATTTCGAATTTTGACGGATTCGAACGTTTTGAGGTGTGCTGAGTCCATTTCGACCATTTTTGGAAAATGTCTGTCTGTCTGTGTGTGTGTATGTGTGTGTGTGTGTGTGTGTGTGTGTCACGTCTGTGTGTGACCAGTTTTTTGTGGCCGCTCTACAGCAAAAACTACCGCATGAAATCGAACGAAAGTTTGTACACATATGTGCCCCTATGTAAACTTGTGCCCATTGGTTTTTGGCGCGAATTCCTCCAAGGGGGGTGGAACAATGGGACGTTTTTTGAGTTACGCGTGCTTACTATTCCTCAGGAAGTAACTGGCGGAATCAATCAAAATTTGGTCCATATGTTGCCATTAACAGGAACAGGTGCTGATTCAATTTTGGTGCCAATAACTCGAACGGGGGTTGAGCTATAGAACGTTTTTTGTCGTCAATTGTGACTGCTGTATCTCAAGAAATAATGAACGGAATGGAAGAAAAATTGATCGGCAAGTAGCCCATAATGGGTATAAGAACTGATTTTATTTTGGTGTCAACAGCTAAAAAGGGGGGTAGCGCAATCGCCTGTTCTTTTTTTCCATTGTGAGTGCCCTATCTCAAGAAGTAATGCTACGTTCTGGTTGAAATTTGGAATATATGTGAATCCATATGTAAACAGGCTTTGGTTCAATTTTGACGCCAATCGCTCCAAGAGGTGTTAATTATTTTTTTTTTCGAATAAAAATATTTTTATTAATGCAACAATAAGAAAGATAAATCGTAATAGATTGTCGTCGGCGTATTTCTCGTGATTTTAATTGTATGGAAATGATAGGAAATATTATCTCAATGATTTAAAATTTTTAACTGTTGCCATCTTGCGTTTGTTAACAAATAAAATATTTGTAATTAATTCAAGCAAGGCTTTTAAAATAATTTTCAATTTTCGCTCTTTGCTTTGCTTTTGCAATAATTCAGACATAGGGATGGTCGTCAAGTTTTTGCATGTGTAATTTTGTTTTTGTTGGGAATATTGCTTCCTCGTCAAGCATGGGGAGGGATCAGAAAAAAAAAAAAAAAAGAAAAATATAGAAGAAAGTTTCGTGATGGCCACAACATACTAGTTATTATTAACACGCTTTTATTAGCTTCACCTGTATGTACGTATCTTGCAATGGAATCTTGCAGCTTAAATTTCGCCCACTTCCTGCGATCGGATTCTTTTGAAATTTGGCACGCGACATCAGACCCGATGACAATGTAATATTCTATAATCAAATTAATTAATTAACTCTTTTAATTGTGAGTTTCCTCCAATTTTAATCAATATTTTGGCATAAATTCAACAATGTGAAAAGGGAAAAATTAAAAAAAATACATTAAAAAATGCTTGCAAAAATTATTTAAAAATATCTATAAAAACCTTTAATTTTTCTGCATCAGATAAAATTTGTTCCAATGTTCCAAGGTAATTAGAACATGAAATACAATTGTTTTAACTAATTTCATGCCAAAATTTAGGTGAGCCTTCAATTGGAAATTCATTGCTGATCAGACCATTGTTGAACAAAACTTTTATTCAAATGCATCTCAAATTTTCAAAGCAATATAAATATGATTTCCGCAAACATACATCGATGACTCACAATAGCTTTCCATTGGAGTGCCCTTGTCTTAACTTGAAGATATTGCCTCGCACTCGTTTTATAAATAATTTCAATTCAACTTTTACGAAAAGAAGTAATTGCAATTTTGCCTGATAATTCTCCAACATAAGACTAAAAAACAGAAAAATAAAATAATAGTTTAAAAAACTAAAAAAACACGCTTTCGTAGCAAAATGAACTAAAAAGTGAAAAATAATCTTTGAATGATAGTAGTTGACCAATCACTTAATTTTAATGTAATACAAAAAAGCGTGGGGTGCTTCTTATCAGTTGTCTTGAATTTCTGCCATTTGTTGTCCAAGCAAAAATGTAAATAGACAGCAAGCACCCCAAGCTTTTTGTATTACATTAAAATTAAGTGATTGGTCAACTACTATCATCTGAAGATTATTTTTCACTTTTTAGTTCATTTTGCTACGAAAGCTTGTTTTTTTAGTTTTTTAAACTATTATTTCATTAACTGTTATCCTTTTAAAGTATTGATTATCTTTCCAAACACAGCCATCCACATTTTATTGTTATACCTACGTTTAAGCAAGAACTTCTTTGTACACAACATTTTTAGTTTTTTTTTCCTGTGCTAAAATTATTAAGCTACTTGATGACTTTGGGGCAAGCTACATAATTGGCCGTGTGAAAAAAAAGTCTTCTCTTAAATCGATCCCTGCTACTTTTAATGTCTGTCCTAGTGACTTGTTAACAGTTATTGCAAAGCAAACTTTTACAGGAAACTGCACTCTTTTAAATTCAAAAGGATAGTCCGCCTGTGATGATGTTTTTAAAAATTTCGTTTCTAGTTTTGAAAAAACGAAAGCAAAAGACAGAAACATTATTATTTGACTTGAGAAAAGCCTCGAAGAATCACGTGAGAAACAAAAACAATATCAAATTTAAAATTCGCTATCGACCAAAAGTTGAGATGAAGTACTGAATAATGATCTGAATGGAGGAAAGCCTCCGAAAATAAGGGATTTAAATTTCAATGACAGGTTTTAATTTCACAGAAATTAAGGTGTTTTAATTAATTTCTCCTGAACTAATTGATATTTCTAAAAATCCTTTCTTAGTGGATACTTTCGTAATCATGTGGACATGCCTGCCAAATTTCAAGTCTGAGACTTCAGCGGTATTGGCTGTGCGTTGATATATATATATATATATATATATATATATATATATATATATATATATATATATATATATATATATATATATATATATATATATATATATATATATATAAATCAATGTCCTGAGATAACATATATACATATATATATATATATATATATATATATATCAACGCACAGCCGAAACCGCTGAAGCTTCAGACTTGAAATTTGGCAGACATGTCCGCATGATTACGAAAGTAACCAATAAGAAAGGATTTTTCGAAATCTCAATTAGTTCGGGAGAAATTAATTAAAACCCCTTAATTTCTGCGAAATTAAAACCTGTCATTGAAATTCAAATCCTTTATTTTCGAAGGCTTTCCTCCATTCAAATCATTATTCAGTACTTTATCTCAACTTTTGGTCGTAGCGAACTATAAATTTGATATTGTTTTTGTTTCTCACGTGATTCTTCGAGGCTTTTCTCAAGTCAAATCATAATGTTTCTGTCTTTCGCTTTCGTTTTTTCAAAACTAGAAACGAAGTTTTTAAGAACATCATCACAGGTGGACTATCCTTTTGAATTTAGAAGAGTGCAGTTTCCTGTTAAAGTTTGCTTTGCAATAACCATTAATAAGTCACAAGGACAGACATTAAAAGTAGCAGGGATCGATTTAAGAGAAGACTTTTTTTTCACACGGCCAATGTTATGTAGCTTGCTCCAAAGTCAGTTCATCAAGCAGCTTAATAATTTTAGCACCTGAAAAAAAAAAAAAAAAAAAAAAAAAAAAACTAAAAATGTTGTATACAAAGAAGTTCTTGCTTAAACATAGGTATAACAATAAAATGTGGATGACCTGTGTTTGCAAAGATAATCAATACTTTAAAAGGATCGTTAGTAACAGTTAATGATCAGTTAAGGACAAGGGCATATATATATAAGGAGTTCAGGGACCCCGGGATCCTCCCCAAATTAGAAAAAGTTATAGGTAATCAGTAGTTATTATAGGGGATTTTCGAAACTAGGTGCACCAAGCACTGTTAACATCTTCTAATTCCATTACCCGAGCAATGCCGGGTACGGGAATGCTAGTATATATATATGTATATATGTATATATGTATATATATTATCTCAGGACATTGATTTCTATATATTAAATTTAGAATATGTCTATTATATTGCGAAGTAACTTCAATAGTATACTGATTCCCGCTGAAAGAAAGAATTGTTGAAGCACTAGAAGTTTAGGAAATAGTTATATCTAAAAGGAAAACTCATCATAGCAGAAAAAAACGTAACTGTGATTAACATTTGGTTTACTGTTGCTATCGCAATTTGCAAAATTACCAGCAGTTGATTAATTCAAAATTTTAAATGATGTGTCATACTTAAATGTACAAAAGCAAACTTTTTATTTTGTTGCAATAGGTCTTTAGACACAGGTCTTAGTTTTTCTTTCACTGTCTTAAGCTGTCTCAGGGGGGGGGGGGGGGGGAGTATGGGGCGAAGCCCCAAAAGTACCCCTGCAGTACTTACAGTAAATTAAGTGCTGCAGAAGCCTGCAGCGTCGCCGAGCAAGCCGCTGTAGGCGGCGACGTTCATACTGCACAGCAGGCAGCGGCAAGAATGCAGAGAGGTCGAGCCGGGCGCCGAAGGTGGCTAGTGCTTCATAAAAAAAATTGACTTGGATTTACTTGAGATCTCACAACTTGTGACGGCGGAAGCGAGACTTGTATTTTTGTACATTTTATGTTTTGGTGGGATTTTTACTTTTTCCTCGTCATTCAGAAAGACTCCTCTCAACTGAGCGTTTGCCAATTCTATATCAACTGCAGGTATACAGTAAAGTGGAACACTTTGAGCACTTTCAAAAAGTTTCGTCAAAAGTGCATATTTGCCTGTCAAACGTTGCCAAAATAAGTATTGCTGAAATTTAACTATTTTACTCTTAAACAAATAAGCTATTAAATAGGACTAAAAGTTTCATTTAAATGAAAAAATATTAGCCAATTAGTTGAATTAAGCTATTAAGAGATATACTGTCGTGTGCAGGTAAACGGCAGTATCTGCAGGAATGAGTTTTCTAGATATTTGAAGAAACGCGTTTTGGATTCAATACCAACACTACTGAAATGCTGGAATTAGACGTCTTTTTTCGCGTCTTTTTTTCAGCGGAAACCAAATAAGAGAGCTTGTACAAAAAAGATAACGTACAATGGATGACAAAAATGCAAAAAAAAAAAAAAAAAAGAAACATGAAAAATTTGCAGTTACTGCCCTTTACCAGCACACGGCAGTATAATAAAGTAATCCGAAAACAATACAAAAAAAAAAAAAAAGAAACGATAACAAAAGAGATTTTTCGACGTATTGAATTCAAATCATGCTTTTCGCAATCACGAGTGCGCGCGTGTGTGTGATATAGACCTTACCGCCCAGCAGAAGCAGATTCCGGTGGAGAGTTCATCTCGTGGAGACGGTGCTCGCTGTAGGAGCAGCATCGAAGGGACCGATGGACGGTGGTGTCCCTATCCAAAAATCAAAAGTCGTGGACGTCAATCAACGGCAGAATGAAAACAATAAGCAATTCATGGTTGCTCAGAAAAAAACCCCTAAGTCATTAACTAGCATGAAAGGTCCATTAAGATGGAAAACTAATGTATGAGGAGCAAAACTGGCAACAGCTATTTAAGCAATGGGATTTTTTTTTTTTTTTTGCCATTGGCATGTATTCCACTTTATGATAATGCTCACAAAAATCCACTTTAGTAGCACATACACACAAAAATCAGTAACAGCTTGAAACCTGAAACCGCAAGGAGTCTGACCACCGATAAGATGGAAGGGCAAAGATCCGGTTTACAAGCGGAAATGGACGCTTCTATTAGTTTTCATAGCGATGCCAGCTTTTGCAGATGTATGTTAACCTCTAAATTAAATAGAGTCACATTGAAATTAACGGACCACTTGTATTAAGTTTAAACTTTTGCCCATAATTCAGATAGACCAACGCCCTCTTAATACCTTAGTTTTAAGGGGGCGTTGTATAGACTCTCTTAACTAGATGTTTGCCAATTCCATTTTATCCGTGGGCAGACTGTACATACATTGAAAAGACCAGAATGATAAGATTATCGTCAAAATTTGGCGATTGCGCCAAAACCTCAATTATTGAAATTTCCCCTTCGAGTTGAATCGTTACCGTCGCAACACACGTGTGTTGTGACGATATAATCTTCTTCTTTACTAATAATAAAGCAGAAAGTCTCTCTGTCCGGAGGATGTCTGGATGTCTGTAGGATGTCTGTAGGATATCTGTAGGATGTCTGTGACGCGCATAGCGCCTAAACCGTTCGACCGATTTTCATGAAATTTGGCACAAAGTTAGTTTGTAGCATGGGGGTGTGCACCTCGAAGCGATTTTTTGAAAATTCGATGTGGTTCGTTTTTTATTCCAATTTTAAGAAAAAAACTATCATAAATTACGAAATTATCGTAACATGGGCACAAGCCAATTGGCAAGGTACGAAATTATCATAACGTGGAACTGTAACGTCGGTACAAGCCAATTGGCGAGAAAATTCACCATACATTATTTGTAAATATACAAGCGAACCAAAAGACCTTTAATTTTTCTATTACGGGCGAAGCCGTGCGGGTGCCACTAGTTACTAATAATAAAGCTTAAAGTCTCTCTGTCCGGAGGATGTCTATAGGATGTCTGTGACGCGCATAGCGCCTAGACCGTTCGGCCGATTTTCATGAAATTTGGCACAAAGTTAGTTTGTAGCACGGGGGTGCGCACCTCGAAGCGATTTTTCGAAAATTCGATTTTGTTCTTTTTCTATTTCAATTTTAAGAACATTACGGAATTATCATGGCGTGGAACGGGAGAGCGAATGAACATAGTCAATTGGCGAGAAATTCATCATCCATTATTTGTAAATATACAGGTGAACCGAATGACCTTTTGATTTTCAACTACGGGCAAAGCCGTGCGGGTTTCCACTAGTGTTTCTATAAAGTGTATGATCTGTTTCTAGTAAATGAAGATAGCAAACAATCGCATTTTTTTTTTATATTACGCATCGTTATTCCTAATTTTATCTTTAAAACTGATTAAAAAATATGATATTGGATAAAGATTTGAGTTAAATGTACAAAAGCCTTATAGTTGAGCTTCTTTATCTTCTTTACTAATAATAAAGCGGAAAGTCTCTCTGTCCGGAGGATGTCTGGATGTCTGTAGGATGTCTGTGACGCGCATAGCGCCTAAACCGTTCGGCCGATTTTCATGAAATTTGGCACAAAGTTAGTATGTAGCATGGGGATGTGCACCTCGAAGCGATTTTTCGAAAATTCGATGTGGTTCTTTTTCTATTCCAATTTTAAGGAAAAAAAAAATAAGATGGACGAGTAAATTACGAAATTATCATAACGTGGAACCGTAACATGGGCACAAGCCAATTGGCGAGATACGAAATTATCATATCGTGGAACCGTAAGATGAGTACAAGCCAACTGGCGAGAAAATTCACCATACATTATTTGTAAATATACAGACGAACCAAAAGACCTTTTGATTTTTCCATTACGGGCAACTCCGTGCGGGTATCACTAGTTACTAATAATAAAGCTCAAAGTCTCTTTGTCTGGATGTCTGTAGGATGTCTGGATCTCTGTGACGCGCATAGCGACTAGACCGTTTGGCCGATTTTCATGAAATTTGGCACAAAGTTAGTTTGTAGCATGGGGGTGTGCACCTCGAAGCGATTTTTCGAAAATAAGATTTTGTTCTTTTTCTATTTCAATTTTAAGAACATTTTCCTGAGCAAAATTTTCATTTGCTGTACGAGTGAATTACGAAATTATCATGACGTGGGATGGGAGAGCGAATGAACATAGCCAATTGGCGAGAAATTCGTCATCCATTATTTGTAAATATACAGGCGAACCGAATGACCTTTTAATTTCCAACTACGGGCAAAGCCGTGCAGGTACCACTAGTTCCAAATAAAGTACAACATTAAAATAATATAGTTATATGTTTAGAAAATTAAGCTTAATTAACTGATTCAAGCTTGTATTGATTTTTCAATGCAGAGTAAAAGTCCCATACATGCAAACACATGCTGATAAAAGCCTTTAAGTATAAGAATTCTCGTGTTTCTCTTGGTTTCCAAGACGACGAAACATTTCATCACTGTAACTGTCATTCATTTCCTGGTGAGATGGAGTCTTCTTCTGAAAATATGTCACTGGTTTACAATAAGAAGAGAAACGAAAAAAAATACTCTGAATGCAATGTATTCAATCATATGATGAGCTATGAAATTTTTGAACAAAGCAATGGTTTCAGCATCTGAAATGAGAAAGCAAGATAATAGGTAAGTTTGAATTCATTTCTGTTATGTTTATTTTATTTCTTTCCATTTTCGACGAATCTAAAATACGCACGGATGCATTTAATGAAAGAAAATGTAGAAGGTAATGTTGCTGAGGAACTTGACTCTGTCTAGGAAGCTGAAATTGAAGTTTTTTGTTGGAAGACCCTTTTTATCGCCAAATTAGGAGACGAAAGTTACTAATAGTATTTCCAAGTTTAATGTGCAAACACTTTTGTGAAAACTATAACTAGTGTATTTAAATTAAAGAATGTATCCCCTCCTCTTTTTTCTTGACGCTTGTTTAGGCGGAAGGAAGGTAACGTAGTCTCTTAACAAGATTGACGAAAAAATAATGGTGTGGGCCGAATATTTTGCATTTTAATAGCACTTTTACTGATATTTAATGCTTCTATTTACTCTTTAATGTTTTTTGTGGCCTAATTTATTTATTTGACTCAGTTTTGGCATTTTAATTGAATGCTTGGTATGGATTGGCGCCAAAGTTTCTTAAACTCGCCACGACCACGTTACTGTAAGTCTGCCCTTGCTAACAGAGGACATTTTTTTTTTTTACAATTATTAAAAAATAACTTTTTTTATGACGCCTGATAGTGGCTAATTAAAAATATTCCCTTCTCAGACAATAATTAGTGCTTTGGGTGTATTTTGAAAAACAAACTCTTCATTTTATGAAACCGTTATGTTCTTTTTCTGGCCCATTGATTATATTGAATGCTTAAATTTTATAATGCTTTTTCCGTTCCTGAAGACTTTTTTATAATGTCACAAAAATCACACTGTATGTGCACCAGAGTTAAATTGCTAGATAACATGTGTCCTCACTATTCAAATTTTGATTTTTTGGAAAGCTTCAAATAGAGTTTATGCAGTTTCTCTACTTCTTTGATGATGTAGAACGGCACTTTAATATTTTATGATCGGTATATATATATATAGGGGAAGGTTGCCGTCAATGAACCCGTTATATGACTGGATTTCGAAGATATTTTCCCCATCCAAATTTTCTCTGGCACGAAATCAGTTTTTGTGTCTTCTTTTGCCTCAAAACTGTCCAATGCAGAGTCTTCAAAGAGCTTGAATCAATACATCATATTGTTAAACGTCCAAATAAAACTTCCACTGTTCACTTACTAATGATTGACTTTTACATTTTATTTGTACATGCTTTGAATATTACTAAACAACTAAATGGGAGCATTGACTTGAAAGAGTGCATTTTCAAGTACAATTCCCCATATTTAAAGTTTCACTATGAATCGTCACAGCAGGGACAACTATGAGAACATTCAAAATGACGCAGTTGCTATTGTTGAACCACTAGGTGTTTCTATGAATGAACCAGCTAACAAAGTGGTTAATTCATGGAATCTTACAAATATTATTAAAGTTTCATATCAATTATCTTCAATAATTGATCAATTTTTTTTAAATAAGTGTGATAATGAAGAAAGAATATTTTTTAAATAAGTTTTGGAAACTCCCCTCAGTTATTATATCTTCAACTTAAAAAACCTATGCAGTCGATTCAGTATTTGTTAAAGTTAATTATAATGTTCGTTTGTTGTTCGAGAAAAATACCAAAATAAGTAAAATTAAGCCAGTGGATAACTAAGGGCATGCAACATGCTATAGCAAAATCATTGTCGTCAAGTAAAATCTTTATCGATCAAAATTTAAGAACTTATTAATGCAATAGATTTGTATTAATGATAATTCTTTAAAATGTAATCTTTTATTACTATCTTTTCAATTTTAAAGGCATTGGTTCGCATCTTAAATATTTAAGAAGGTATAATTACGGGAATTTTTTTAGGAAGATGTTTTCTAATACTCTTGTCCATAATAATAAGAATATGCTTGAGACTACTCTCAAGAATAGTCCTCCAAAAGGTGTTTAGCGGGAATTTGACACCTTATATACAGGTAGTTATCAAAATAATGGGAACACCTGTAAATAAAAGGGACATTTTTGAATGTGCTTCGTACGTAATAAAGAATAAAACTAGATATCTGGGTTTTTTTTTCGAAATAAATAGTAATGTACATATTCTTGTATAGTATATGGTGGATTAACTGAAGTTCCGGATTTTTTTCAAGCGCGTGAAATATCGCAAATATCGGACCTCTCAAATTTTAAAAGAGGCCAAATTGTTGGAGCGCGTCTAGCTAAAGCAAGTCTATCTGAAACATCTCAACTTTTTGGTGTTTCTAGAGGTACAGTACAAAGTCATGACAGCATACACGTAGCGCGGTAAGAGAAGCTCGGCAAAGCAAAATAGTGGACTCAAAAGTAAGCTTAGTGAAAGAAACCGACGGATTGTTATGTCTAAAAAGCGAACAATATCAGCAAAAATGACCAGAGAACTCAATCACCATCTGGATTCACCAGTGTGAGTGATTAGAGTCCGAAGGCAGAGTAGCGATTCCCAACACACTTGTCACAGATTGTTTCCATTATTTTTATAACTACCTTTATTGCTCAATCTATTTTCGTAAATGAGACATTTTTACGCATAAATTTGTACTTTGTTTCCGAAATTGGAAACTTAAATGCTTTTATTTTGCATATATTCGAATATAGGGAACCATTACGCATCCTAATATGAGGCAATGATAAGCAAAGGGATGCAAGCGGACATTTTTGAAGTTTTGAGTAAAACGCGTATAAAGATCAGATCATAGGTATAGGCTTTCATTGAAATTTTTTTCTGAATCAAGCTGTATACCGGAATCTACCAGGGTTACTAGTACTATATCTTGCCCCAAGATAGAGGGGGGGGGGGGTCACCTTCCATTTCTACTGGTTATCTCCAAATCTTTAATTTTGCTACTTGCATCCCTTTGCTTCTCACTGCCTCATATGAAGTATCGGCTTTCGAAAGAGTTTTCTTGCATTTAAAAACGAGCTGATGTGTGCATCACATGACTTATTTTTACACCAATTTAATGTCATTTCCCTATTATTGCGATTTTAATGTGATTCTCTCTCTAACTCTCTAAATATCACCAACAATGGCCACATTGAAACCAGATTTAAAAAAAAAAAATCAAATACCAAATTTGTCGCCAAGTTGGCGACAAAACTTGGCAACCAAATACTGGCGATATATCGCCAAGTGTCCGCCAAATTATAACACCTTTTGAGTTTGCACCGAAATTAACAATGAATTCCTCCCAAAAAGGTGCAAAAGACCCCTTTAGAAACACTCGAATGCAACCAAAAAAGGAGGTGCACAACTCGACACCACTAGGAGCCTACGTACTAAATTTCAACTTTCTAGGACATACCGTTCTTGAGTTATGCGACATACATACACACATACGCACATACATACGTACATACAGACGTCACGAGAAAACCTGTTGTAATTAACTCGGGAAAAATCAAAATGGATATTTCGGGCGTCTATATGTTCTTAGGTACATATGTACGTGTGGTCGGGTCGAAAAAAAAAACTCAACATTCACTTGAGGATGAGCAAAATGGAAATGAAGGCCGATTTTTGAGTGAAAATTTTTTCGCGAATACAATACTTCCTTTTTTGTAAAAGGAAGTGAAAATGATTTGAACGTGTTGCTCGTGTGTGTTATACTCAAATGTATTAGAATTAAAAGACAAATTTAATTTTCCGGGAACGTAGGGCAAATATCTGTACCTCAGAGCCAGAAGGACGTGTCCAACAGTTACGATTTTCTGATTGTTAGTGCATTTTATATAGAAGTCTATCCTACATCGAGCCATGTGAACGTAATTCTTTTAAAAAATCCTTTTCAATATTTTACCAGGGTTAATAGAGTACGCTTCCTATCCTTTGCATGCGCCAGAAAAAAGTTTTTCCTCTCTACTATAAAAATTATCTAATGTGACTTACGTTCCTCTGACTCTGAGGTACAGATATATGTGTAAAAATGTTGCAGTCGTACAAATGGATAGAACAATGATACATTTGTATTCTGTTTTAGGAAATAAATGCCCCCTATAATGGCTGAAGATACATTTAAACGCAGAGACACTCCAAAGAAAGCGAAAATGCCAGTCATATTATTCAGAAATCAGTTTGAGAATATGATAGAAAACTCTCAGCTGCTTGAGCATGAAAAGTCTCTTGAAGACGTGAAGAAATATCAGAGGAAGGCGCAGCAAGCTTCAGCGAAGATTTTGTCAACTGCCGTTGCAAACAAAAAGGAACTGGGCAGTGATTTAAGAGAAAGACAGCATAAAATGGAAGAGAAAAGCGCCCACCAAGACTTAAAGACGGAAGCTGCAAGAGAGGCCAGGAGAAATTACGTGCTGGATATTGCATACAAGCGTCTGTTTGAAGAGACGGACAGGGTTAAAACGTTCAAAGCGGCAAAGAATTACGCTGAGATGTTGAAAGACAGAGATGAACAGATGAAAGCCAAAGAAAGTTTACAAGATGGCTTTGCTAAGTACAACGCGAAGTTCGTAGTTGAGATGTTGAGGGACATGGACCAACATCGAGACGAACAGAAAGAAAAGGCAGAGAAGGTAAAGCGGAATAAAATGAAAAATGCGGAAAACTGGATGAAACAACGGAATGAGGTTTGTATTTTATTTTTAAACAGTTATAATGAAAATAGATATAGTTATTGTAAAAAGCACGACCTAATTTAATACTTGTTTTAAAAATTTTGAAAACCGACTTGCAGTGCAATAAATCTGGATGCTGGCACGCTGGCAGTGATGTATTTACCATGACACAATTGTGAGGGATATCCAAAACTGCGTATGAAAATATTTTTACATTAGACAAAGGGACCCCCAGAAGGGCATTGCGACAACCCCTCAAATATGTAAATCTGCCACTGGATGTTGGAACATATTAACATATTAGGTATGAACATATTAGCAAATACCGAACAGCTCAGTCACAGTATTCAGAAATGAAGAAATGAACGCTTTGCCCCTGTTTTGAAGGACCACTCTATAGCACATTGATAGTCTCTCTCACACTCTCTCTCTATCTCTCTAAGACTTCATTTGTTGACAAAAAGAACATGTCTGCTTGTCAAAGTGTTGATATCTCCGATGCAGTGCTTCCATGCGTGTGTTTCACCACTCAGATCGGCATTTTTTGGATACTTATCTAGCTCGTAAGGAATTTTAGGAAAATGTAACTCACTTTATGGGATTTTCAAATATTATTTCATATTAAGGTGAAACTAATTTTAAATGGTTGTGAATATATATTTCAGTTAAATATTATAAATCTGTAAATTTCTGTCTGTGGAAGGTAGTTTTTTGCTGCAGTTTGGGCAAAGTATCTCACAAATAAGATCCTAATCTCAATGAAAGCAGTTTCTGGATGCTGTAACTGAACTTCTCGGTATTTTCTTGCATGTAGGGGCATTTATGATCTAGTATTTTTTCCTTTCAAAAGCTCTTTTTTTTTCAATTAACTTTTGAATGGAAAAATTTGTTATGTGAAAAATAAAGATAAATATATATAAAGTAAATAAATATGCGATAAAAAATTGTCTCATTTGTTTTGTTCTAAACCAAAAATGGTTATCATAAAATCTTAGACTGTAGATAAAGGATAGTAAAACTATTGAAGTTTTCAAGTGAAGTTTTTTTTATAGAAGTTACGGGGGTGGTGGGAGGTAGATTGATTTAAAAACAATCCTTATATGTACACATAACACTTGCCTTGTGAGAATTGGTAAAACATTTTGCGCTATTAGTTCTGGGATTCTTTTTCTTTTCTCTTCTGGTTGTACCCCTGAAATTTTTGACCGAGTGAAGCTAGGTCCAATTTATATTCGACCGCATAGCATTTTGATTGCTTGTCTAAATTTGAGTTAATGTGCTTCATGTTTTTTGCTGCTTCAGTTCTTCATGAAATTGAAAATTGATTTCTTGAAGAAAATTGCTAACGACATGTGAATGAGCGCAGAATAAACTCTGTGTGAAAAATTGTTTAGGAAGGTTATTATTTTATCGGATTCCTCAGAAAAATAGCTCTCAGCATGACATACGAACCCATTCTACAAATTAAAAAAATATAGTAATTAGGTTCACCTTTCACTGGTTACTATTGGTTTAAAAGTTAGTATTAGAAATACACTTTGCCAGTAAATTAACCTCATTCATAGTTATATATATATAAAAAAAAAAAACGATAAATTTTGCAATGTACTGATATTTTTATGCGTATTTTTTAAAATATAATCATTTAAAAGACTTTTCTTTGTTTAGGCTCATAGAAAAGAACAGGAGAAAAAGTGGGAGCACCTTAGAGATGGATATTTAGTTCGTGATGTTGCTAAAACGTACGAAGAGGAAGTTAAGAATAAAGTCGAGAAAGTAAAAAGTACAGAAATGAAGCACAAAAATTCTCTTGATGAACAAATAGCAATGAAACAAAAGCTTTTGAACATGATGGATAAACTTGATGATGCAGAAGAGCAGAGAAGGAAACTTTTTAACGATACCAAAAGGGAAATAAAACTTCAGCATCAACAGGTAAAAGCAGAATTAGACGAGAAAAAGGATGGGTTAAGGAAATACGTGGCGGAAACGTTGAGAGATGAGAAGGCAAGTATCAAGGCGAAAGAAGAAGAAATTCTTCAAAAAGCAATTCGAGAGAAGGAAGCGAAGAGAAAGGAAGACATCGCCATAAAACGGATTGATCGCCAAGAAGCAATGGATTCCATTCAAAAGTTCTATGAGAATGAGCTGGAATCAAAACAGAGAAGAAAGTTAGAGGAGAGGAGGACGGCATTTAGAGAAAGACGGCAGATTATTGATAAAGTTGAACAGTTGAAGAAAACAGAGGACGATGTCGTACAGAAGCGCCAAGATCTAAAGGACGAAGCTAGACACCTTCAGTTGCATCAAATAGCCAAAAAGAATGAAGTTAAAAAAAGAGAGGAGATGGAAAAAATACGAGAATATATGGGCCATATGAGAAGTTTGGACCAAGAAGAGGAGATGTTTCAGAAGTATGCCCAAGCTGAGATTGCGGATTGCGAGTCGAGAGGATTGGACACTAGAGCCATGAGAAAGATAGCCAAGCCTGGCATCGAATGTGGCAAAGGACCTTTGTTCGAAAAACGTGGCCAAATACGTCCAAAATATTACGCATCAGTGGCTAATCCGGATGATTTGCCGCATACAAAGAAGATTCAGAAGAAAATTGATACTAAGTCCAGACTTGGATTTATGCTTCCGTGATTTCTTAAACGGACTTTTGTAATCCATAACAACATTAATCCATTATATATGCACAATTTGTTGAAGCAAAACGCTACGGAACTATGTTTTCAGTCTAAAACAATTTGCTTCAACTGTTTAACTTTCCGATTTAACTGTATTTATTTTCAAGAATTATATATTGCAAGTTTATCTCTAGCAGTTGCAAAACATCTTTAAAAGTTAAAATAATATGGGCAAGATTTTTGTAGTTCGAAAAATGAGTAAAATCTCAAGCAGAATTGCATTTTTGACCATTATATTATTTGTACTTGATTTTGTCATGGGTAATTTATAGGTTCTATTTCTTTTTGTTTAATAGATTTTTTTTAAATGTACAAACTAAATAATTAAATAATTTAAAAAAATTCTTTCAAAAAGTTGACTAATGAATTATTAATGTCATTTACCTGTAAAACTTAAATATCATGAACAAAAAGAGCAATTTTACGTATTTACTTTATTTTTTTGCCTCTTCGCACTGCAGATTTAAAATGCCATTACAGCACGAATAAATACGGTCCTTGCTACACCGGTGTATGCTAACAGCGGTTTTCCAATGAATTCTTATTCTTTGGCCTATTGAAGACAGGCCAACTGATACACCTGTGACATTATTCTCAAAGTTCCTGTTAAAAATCCAAAATGTGTTTTACATATTTGAAGCAAACTTTTAAATTTTGTAAAATTAAACTAACTTGATTTTGTTATGGTTTATTTGTAAGTTCTATTTTTTATTGCAAATAATTTTTTAAAAATGTAAAAACTAACAAATTAAATAATTTTAAAAGTTAACTGATGAATTATTATTGTTATTATTTATTTTTGAAACATTGTGTATCATGAACAAAAGAGCTTTATTACGTGTTTGCTTTATTTTTTAAACACTTTTCCTTACAGATTTAAATGCTACTGGGCGATTCTCGAAAAAATGTCCCGTGAATATCGCTAAGGTTTTCATTTTTTCCAGCTAGCCAAAGCCTTCAAAAAATAGTGCTGTTGAGGAATAATACATGCTTTAATATACTATCAAAGCATAACAGTTAATCCCATATTTAGTTAATAGTTACTTGAATAAAATAAAAAACTTAGCGTTATGCACGGGACATTTTTTTCAAGAATCACCCTACTGCAGCTTGCAGCACAAACAAATAAGGTCCATGCTGCACCAGTATATGTTAAAAGTCAATGTATTTTTGCTCTTTCACACATTGAAGACAAGCTGTCACATGCCAGTGACATGATTCTGAAAGTCCCAGATTAAAATTCGAAAGACGTTTTACAAATTTGAAGCGAACATTTAAATTTTCATTCAGTTAAACTACCTATTGAGATTTGTTCTAGTTTTTAATTATTTTTTACAGAAATTTCGGCTACACAAGTTTTTTCAATAACTTTATCGAAGAAAGTCAAGTATTGGAAATTTGTCTATTTTAGGGAAAATGTAATAAAATACGATATAACAAAATGATTGTGTAATTTAAACTAACAAACGAAAGCAAACTATCTATTAATAATGTAACTCAACAATATGGAAGTCAATAATTTTAATCACGATTAGATCTATTGATTTAAACAATTGTTTTAAAATTCATTTTTGATAAAAATAATTTTTAATTATGTACTGGAACTCATTTTGTAGCTATTAATAAATTGAAATGCGCAACTTCTTAACTTCATACTTTAAAATGAAATTTTTTTATAAGATTTTAAATTTTACTTTAGATTTTTCCCTCTTTCGTCAGTTGTACTATTCTAGTTTGTTTTCCTTTGGAAACATTTTATTTGCTTCTATTTTTTCCAATTATACATTTTTTACATGCTGGATTTAGGCATTAGTCTCAGATAAAAAATACCTAAACATTCTGTATTTCTGCTTTAGCCCTGGCTAATGGGCGGTAATTTACTGAATATACCTAAACATTGTTTAACATTTTTAAGGAAAACATTTTCTTATGTTCCTATCTCGCATCTGGTACTTAATTAAACAAGACACAAGAAAAAATAGTTTAAAATAACTGTTTAACTTTTTATAGTTTAGCTCTGCTGAATGCTAAAGCTCGTGGTGCAACAAGTGTGTAATTATGATCTTTTACAGTTATTGTAATTGAATTGCTTTTTGTTAAAAAGGCGTAAGTCAACACTGTTTGTAAGTTGTTTTACGCCATTTCAACAAAAACTGATTCAAAAATACAGTTGATATGTCGGAACCATAAACGACAATGTAGCCCTATATTTTTTAAAAATGTATAAGAGTTTTCAAGGTAGTTTCTTCAGCTAAATACTACTAAACTCACTGGCCAATGAATTAAGGGCCCAAGGTCAATACTTTATTGAACCTTCTTTTGCACGGATAACTGCTTTCGTTCGTTTGAGCATCAAATCTACCAGCTCCTTGAGTGTATTTCAGATTATTTTTCACTTTTTAGTTCATTTTGCTACGAAAACGTGTTTTTCTAGTTTTTTAAACTATTATTTTATTTTCTTCTTTTTAGTTCAACTTGTTTTACGAAAAAATATTCATTTCAACATTGTTCAAAATCTTTTATATTCATGAAATTTGCCCAAAAAAAGTGACTAAAGGTTTTGGGTGGCATTCGAAACGTGGTCTCTCGAACTCCAAAAAGAGCAACTGTACCCCTTAAAGTGTAATAGCCGAGCTCTAAAAACATTCAACTTCGCTGATAAATTGCCTGTGGAGTAATTGTATAATCCATCTAATCCATCTCAGTCATCGATGTATGTGTGCGGAAATCATATCTACATTACTTTGAAAATTTGAGATGCATTTGAATAAAAGTTTTGCTCAACAATGGTCTGATCAGCAATGAATTTCCAATTGAAGGCTCACCTAAATTTTGGCATGAAATTAATTAAAAACAATTATATTTCATGTTCTAATTACCTTGGAACATTGGAACAAATTTTGTCTGATGTAGAAAAATTAAAGGTTTCTGTAGATATTTTTAAATAATTTTTGCGAGCATTTTTTAATGTATTTTTAAAAAATTTTCCTTTTTCACATTGTTGGATTTATGCCAAAATATTGATTAAAATTGGAGGAAACTAATAATTAAAAAAGTTTATCAATTAATTTGATTATAGAATATTGCATTGTCATCGGGTCTGAGGTCGCGTGCCAAATTTCAAAAGAATTCGATCGCAGGAAGTGGGCAAAATTTGAGCTGCAAGATTCCGTTACAAGATACATACATACATACATACATACAGGTGAAGCTAATAATAAAAGCGTGTTAAAATGGTTTATTCAGGCACAAAAATGAAATTAAATTAAAACTAAAACCTTTGTTGTACGCATTTGCTTTTTCACCTGGTCAAACAATGTTAAATTTCAACATTTTAAAAGTGGTTTTTGCTTCTTAAACTATTTAGTTTTTTTACATTTGTTTTCAGTCATAATTATTTAAAAATTATTCACTTCATCCTTATATTTTTCAGAATTGCCCTATATTTTGGCCGCAATCTGGAAGCTTGTACCAAGGAAACATCAAAATTGAACATTTATCTTCAGAGCCAGAATATTTTGCTGGAGTTTTAATTAGAAAATTTCGAATAAAAAATCCTAAAGGGGTGAGTGGATTGATGGGCTGCACAAGCTCAATGCAAAATATTCATATTTATACCATGTTTTAATATTTACATAGGTTTTAATAAACTTAATTTTCATTTTTAGCACTATTATCATCGTTAAGCTCAACGATATTTAATCCATTTGTAGATTCAACCATTTTATTATATTCTAAAAGAAAGATATAATAGGCTTGTAGTAACTGTAATAAAAAAAATAAATATATTTGACAGGAATTAATCTAGTTTTATATACTGTAGTACTTCTGTTATTACAGCATGTCAGGACACGAATTCACAAAATTTTCTCATCCATACGCAGGCCGCTATACTACGCGTCGCTAGTCAAATGCAAGCGCCATACGTCACAAGCATGTCGAGGTGATCGGTGACGCGAACCCATATGTTTCCCTTACCAAATATCGCTCAGCGCGGCTGAAGACGTTTTCACATCAAATAAATAAATAAATAAAAATACAGCTTCGTAAAATAAATCTGATGTCATCAGATCGCTTCCTTGTACGCTTATTATGTTATCGGTGTCTTTTAATAATTGAAAACAATAGGTGCGTACTTATGTAAGTGCAATAGAAGCAATTCCTTTTGAAGGGATATTTCTTACACTGTTTCCTATAGCATTGAAACTAGGTTAAATGTTTGAAATGAAGATGTCAAGTTAAAAGAAAAATTGGAAAGTTTAGTCAGACTTTTAGATCCGAAATTACAACTCCAGAAACTACATGAAACTTGAAAAATGTACAAAAATACAATGTAAGAGTGCCTGAGAATGAGCAGGGAAACATTAAAAAAAAAAACTAATAGTAAAAAATTAATTGCTGCTGCTTTTCTAACAAATTGAAAAAAAAAAGGTAAAAATCTCGTTAAACTAAATATCGAACTTATTTTGGATAAATGAGTAGTGTAAAACAGTGTGAACAGTGAAACTCATTTTACTATTTAATGAAGAAATTTAAAGTTCTATTTCGTTCTAATTCCACAGAAAAGTCGCACAGTGAAGACATTTCACCTTTATGGATGGCGGAAAGAAGAGTTTGTTCCCCCCAACGTCGATACAATAGTGTCACTTATTGCAAAGATCGACAAGTGGACAAGAAAGAATACTCCTTCACCAATTATTGTCACGTGCTAGTAAGCAGTTTTTTTTTCTTCTTTTTTTGCTATTTCATTGGCTACCCAGCATAATATATGAAGCGCTAAAGACAGCAAATAGGGAAAATGTACGAGTTCTCTTTCAGACATTTTTTTTTTATTATTTCACAGTACAACAGGGGTGTTTCCTACAGTCAAAGGTACCACTTTTAGTCACTGAAATTGATAAAATAAGCAAAAAAAAAAAATCAACACAGAACCAGAAAATACATTTCTTTTCCCAACATTTAATTTTCAATTAATTTATTAAAATGTCATATTTCTAAAATAATGTTTCATCATGTGACGTCACAAGTGAAGAAAGCCATCTTGAATCGAAGCGCATGGTTGTCTTTTCTGACAAGATATCGCCTTTTAGTGATTAGGATTAAAATTATCTTTATCTCTTCGTATTATCAAAGAAGTGTGTTTTTGAGTGCTTGTCTGTATGCTAAACCGAGCCTAAACTAGCTATGAAATTTAGGTTTCTGCACATAGTCCGGAAACTGGATTTTTTTCACTTATAAACCGAAATCTTAAAATTTAATCCAAAAAATATTTTGTCCTTTTTTGACTTTTTTCTTGCGTCTTGCATTGTTTCTGATGATTGTTGGAAAAAATTCAATGCACGATTATGAAAAATAAACAACTCAAACACCAAGAAGTAAATGGGTGTAAAAGTCAAAAATAAAACTTTGTCAACAATTTGTATACCAATAGTAGGTGAAACTCTCAATCTATTTTGTGGCAAGGGATGGTAATGGTAGCCTTGGCAGGTTCTGCTATATAGCAGGATTTAAATAAGTTTTTCAATGGAAAAACTCCTGTGGTTTTAACTTTACACGCGTTTCTCTCATAACTTTATTTTTGAAAATTACACCCATTTTTGCTTCTCACTGATTAATTGTTATTAAAGTAGTGCTTGTTTTGAATTTCTAATATTACTGATATTTAATTTTGAGAAAGTTTAAAGAAAAATCATTTGTCCCAAAAAACCTTTATAAAAAAACTACTTATATGCAATTTTGTTTTAGTTATGTTTGAAATACTGGTATGGTAACAGTTTCAGCATTTATACTTCATTTAAAGCCAGATAAGTTAAAAAAAGATAACTAATTTTTAAGGATTTTTATTAGTTTTTACTTATTTTTTATTAACTAGCTCAGAGATTTTATTCGTAATATACGCTTTTCTCTTTTCACTTTGTTTGATTTCAAATTCGTTTACAGATACCACGCATGCTTTTTACGTTTATTGTCGCAGTTACCGAAGTTTATATTACTTGCAGCATTAGCATTTCATTTTCATTCATGTAAAACTTTAAGAACATGTTTATTTGAGATTATGTGTTTGGAATGAAACATTGTTCAATGTTATATGAACTTCGTGTTGTGTTCTGAGTTTAATAGCTACAAGTTTCATTTTAAATACATTAATTTTTTATTTCACTGATAACGATTGTTTGTTAAGTGGGATCTGGGCAAAATTGTAGAAAACGTAAAGTGGCTTTTTCACAATAATGTTTGCGACTGTGATCACTTTCTAAAAGAAAGTAATAATAATAATGTTTGTCATTTTAGGATCGATTATACATTATAAAAAAATATGTTTAGCATCTTAATTTATTTACTTATAAATTAACTATGATGTAAAACGTAAAAATATTTAGAAGTCTAAAATAAGTTGGATAAAGCTGGAGACACACTTTGTAGCATTTGTTTCCCCTTTAATTGACTTCTGTGTTAAGAAAGAAAAAATCCGCTCTTTTCGAAAGTCTTTTTCAAAAACGTGTCATTTTACAATTTATTAAAGTTAAAGTTGCGAGTTAAGGTCTGAAAGCGTTTTGCAATAGCTGACAGTCTTAGATCCGGTTTAGTTTGACCTATCCTCATCGAGTTTTCTCTTAAGTTATGCATAAAACTGTGGATAATAAAGTAACAAAAGCGATAGTAAAGGTTGGCTAAGCAAAGGCTGTCATATCATAGTGTTGTCGCCGTTTGATGCTTCAATA
Organism: Uloborus diversus; assembly: GCF_026930045.1. NCBI lineage: Eukaryota > Metazoa > Arthropoda > Arachnida > Araneae > Uloboridae > Uloborus > Uloborus diversus. The sequence continues at coordinate 132,821,748 of NC_072732.1, forward strand.
ATTGAGTAATTCTACAGATTTGCTGCAGGTATCTCTGAATTTTGCAGCAATCTGAGAATTTTCTGCAGGTTTTTGAAATTAGAAGTATATTTTAGAATTTCCTTCAAATGAAGCAGTTCGGCTCACAACTCGACGTTTTCGTTGCAAAAAGATTATGTGATGTCTTTTCAAAATTCTGCAAGAAACTTGCAGAGATTTTGCAAATTTCTAGAAAGTTTCAACAACCCTACACCATTGTGTTTGTAATATTTTTTTCCTTTCCAATGGGGCTGCATAAGAGACCCACCTCAAGAGGCGTCTGGGCCCTAACCAGACCTAGTGCGCTCCCCAACAATGCATCAGTTTTTCGTGTGTCACCATTAAGGTGCTGATGCAGACACAGTAGTGTTTTTGACGCCCAGTTTCCACCAGATGGAGGCAACTGGGCTCTCATTTGATGCGAAAATTCACTAGGAATTTACTGTAGCAGAGGGATATTCTAAGCCAAACGAATGCCCAAGGAATCTTTTACATGCCGCATAATCATACGACATGAGCGTTGAAGATTTTCTGCATCTCGAAAATCCACCGACTGGCCTCCCAGGTCGGAACTTGGGTCCCCAGGCGTAGAAGGCCAGCGCCTAACCATCACACCACCGGCCGGCTTGTGTTTGTAATATTCTTATCCACATTTTTAAATGCAATTCACAAGGAAACTCGAAGAGAGTAGTTCAACCCTAAGTCAAATCCGAAATTTGATGATTGGCATTGATTTTGTAATTTTCTGGCTTTTCACATTCCTCATCCAAATTCTCACTTCAAAACATTTAGTTTCTTGTTTTTGTTTCTAGCAATGGTTGTAGAGCGTCTGGGTTTTACTGTGCTGCTGCTTACATAGCTGGACAAATCCATGACACACGGCAGGCTGACGTGGTGCAGGCCGTACGAACAGTTAGATTGCACAGACCATCATTTATTCCTACAGTAGTAAGTATTTTCATTATTACTTTTCTCCTTCACTCCACATGTTTTACTATTAAAATTCACATTTCGCTATTGTCGTATTGACAATGCTTAGCTTCACCTAGTTACACTTACAAATATGTCACTTTCTAGATAGAAGCAGCGACTAAACGGGATTTTGATAATTCTGTAAGTAAATTAATCAGTAAAAGCCATAAAACAAGAATTTTTACCGAAGAAAACATCAAATGCGGGAAAAATTCCACTTTCGTAAATAAAGCAAAAATACCAAAATGAGAAAAGAAAATGTAAGAATTATACGTCCTTGAAATAATGCCTTGAATATTCAACGGCATATTGAGAGATTTTCATCATATTGGTATATCTTAGTATCCGTTGCTACTAAGTCTCAGTTCTGATAGAAATAAAAATTTAATATAGTAAATTAGTTTTGCATTATATTAATACTTCCACTCAATATCTAGATTCATTTCCGTTCAAGTTTTATCTGTACAGTAAAACTAAGCGGGAAAAAAAGCGTAGGCCCAATATAAAAAAAAAAAAAAAAGATTTACTTCTGCTGCAAATTATTTCTTTCCCTTCCAACATGAAGGGGTAAGAAGTACCAACATTTTCTGCGTCTGGTTTGGGGGGAAAGGGGGACGAGAAAAATCTTCTTTTTTAAAAAATGTTTCTATTAGTTTAAAAAAAAATCAAAAATAGCAAACACCACGCACTATAAAATTAAATAAATACATTCTAATGAACAAAATGATAATTAGCAGGGGTGTCTACTAGGAGAGGGGGGTCCATGCTGCAGACTACGGGTCCATGCGGAATTGGACTTTTTAAGAGGGTTATTTTAGAGGTATTTCTCTCTTTTATAGGGGAGGAGGGGAGGGGACCTTGTCACTCGCATTCTAAAATCCGCGATTGCGAAGATTTTCTCGGACAAATTTCTTTTAATTTAAAGTTCTCCGAAACAGTTTAAAATGCCGTGGAATGATATACTATTGTCAGAAGGCTCATCTTAAACTGATTTAAGCGAGCTTAGTAACCAGTTTAGTTGTGAGTGGAGTCATTTAACTGTTTAGTATGCTGGGCAGTCAAAAGTTTAACCTCTTTGAAGCCCAACAAATTGCCCAAATTTAATGAAAGTACTCTTCCTTCTCAAGTAATTTACTTCAACTTTTCCTTGAGCTTTTGCTTCAGTATCCAAGACCAAACACACAGAAACACACGCTGACACGTCAAACCTATAACCTCCTTCTTTTTTGCATCGGGGGTTGAAAATGAACATTTGAAGTTCCTAGTACAAATCTTTACTAATAATCAAAATGAAATTATGTGTGTCTGGATCTCTGGATCTCTGTTATGCGCATAGCGCCTCGATCGTTCGGCTGATTTTCATGAAATTTGGCACAAAACTAGTTCGTAGCATAGCGGTGAACATCTCGAAGCGATTTTTCGAAAACTCAATTTTTTTCTTCTTCTATTCCAATTTTAAGAACATTTTAAAGAGCAAATTATCACAACGTGGAAGATTAAATTATCATAACATGTAAGATTAAATTATCATAGCATGTAAGATTAAATTATCATAATATGTAAGATTAAATTATCATAATATGTAAGATTAAATTATCATAACATGGACGAGTAAATTATCATAACGTGGGCCCATAAAATGGGCGGACAAATAGACATAGAAATTGGCGAGACGTTTATCATCCATTAATATACAGGCGCACCAAAATGACCTTTTAGTTTTCTACTACGGGAAAAGCTGTGCGGCTACCACTAGTAATAAAAAAAACACCAATTAGTCGGCAAAATATGTTAGTGGTGAGCTTGACTTGTGCTGTTCTTCTCTTAAAAGCACCAGGCTCTACAGAAAAATATTTGGGCTATTGGAAGAAACTAATGTTAAGTGGTGTTAGGACTTTTAACACAGCATGTATGAATACAATTTTCGGCAAACCACTGTACCACTTGGCTAATTTGAAGGGGTCAGAATTTCCTACCCTCCTCCTAAATACGCCAATGAGGCTCTATGGAATAAAATTATCAATAGTGCTCTTATGATGGTTATTATGGTACCAGCAGTGAAAATATATCATTAATATAATAGTAATGATGATTATAATGAAAATAATAACAATAATAATGATCAATGTACTTTTTCATTTCAGGATCAATATAGGTGGCTATATGAGCTAGCTTGTTTTCTGGTATCTGAGAAGATATTGAAATAACTAATTTTGTTGGACTAAATACTAGCAAATAGATGTAAATCAGCGGCATTTTGTTTCATTGTGAAAAACATCTTCCAGTATTACGCTATTAAACCACCGAAATATCAAATTGTTTTCAGCCTCACATTATTTTCAAAATTATTTTTTACATTTGTTAGATTTTATAAACGTTTATGTCTAATAAACTAATTTTTTTCAATAATGTTTGCTGTCATTTAAAAGAAGAAAGTAGATATTTTGAAAAGCATGAGCTTTAATTTAACATTGAGAAAATCGAATAGCATACAACATTTGATGCACACCGAAGGTATATTATTCGCAACTCCAACAAACTATAGGGGGCACTGCAGCCACCGTCTAATGGCGGATGAAAAAGGTAAAACAAACGCACGCCGTAGCGTAGAAAATGCTAATAAGCCAAGTAATTTTTGTTTGTATGCATGACTTTTTTGTTTTATTCTTTTTAAATTAATTTTCAAAGTCTTGTGGATATTCTGGCCCATGTAAAAAGAAATGAGAATTCAAGAAGCATTACTAAACATTAGAAATTAATACAAATTCCGTAGTTCGTAGTTGTAAGCAGCCATTTCCACGATGTTGAATTCGAAATTCATCAATTCTTGATGAAATTGCATTTTTATTGTAGCCATATGAACACTATAAATATTTCATGTAAATAAGCCTTTGTTTATCAGTGTTATCAAAAGAGGAAGATGAAAGTTCTTTGTTTTGTTTGACTAGCGCTAATTGTTTTACATTCGGTTTCGTATGTTTCTAATTTCTAAATTATGATTTAATTTTGTCATGCATCAACAATAAAATTTTCACGGATACATTGCGGTAGTTTTCTTTTTAATTGATCTTCCATTATTTCTTTAAACTTATCGAATTCTGTTATCTTTCTACCATTTTAATCCACACATGATAAAAGATAAAAATGGTTTACAACTGACATGCAAAATCTCACCAAGCAAATGTTCTTTGCTCGCACAATACTAAAACTATAACCCTAAACTATAATCGCACTATTTTGGCGATAAAAATTCTCAGAGTTAAACATTTTTCATTCCGTTCTACGATAATACTGCATGCTATCCTTCTTTTGAGCTTAAGATTAAGAGAAAAAAAACTTTATTCTTACAAATTCACACAAAACAATAAAAAAAATGTACCTTATATAAAGTTATCCTCTTACAAAAAAAAAAAAAAAAGTGCTTCGAATAGACTTGCAGATGCGAAGTTTGTTAATCCAGAGTTTTCATGTGTTTAGGATTTCACGCCATTTACGACAGTCAACTCACTTTTTGAGGGAAATAATAAAGACTAACATTATTTTGAGGAGCTCGAGAATAGCATTAAGGGACAAAACACTTTCTATTTTTGAAAGCAATCCAAGACACATCGAATGCGTTAATAAATACTAATAACACACTACCTATGTTTACGTCAACAGACACACATGGAACGCAATGTTTTAGTTTTTTCGGCAGTTATGTAAATCACCGCAAGGTAGCGTATTCGAGCGCTGGAGTTACGAATTCGCAACTCCAACGAACTATAGGGGGCACTGCGGTCACTGTCTAATGGCGGACGAAAAAACTAAAACAAACGTATGTGGTAACGAAGAAATTACTAATAAGTCTAGTAAATTTTGTTCATATGCATGATTTTTTCGCTTTATTCTTTTTAAATTAATTTTCAAAGTCTTGTTGATATTCTGGCCCACGTAGAAAGAAATGAGAATTCAAGTTACTAAACGTTAGAAATTAATGCAAAATACGCAGTTCGTAGTTCTAAGCAGCCATTTGCACGATGTTGAATTCGATATTTATCAATTCTTGATAAAACTAAATAATAATTGTGGCCTGACAAGAATAACAATTAATGCTAGAAAATTTAATTATATGACATTACGAATCATTGTCAAAAGAAGATGATGCTTCTTTGCCTTGCTTGGCTAGCGCTAATTGTTTTGCATTTGTAGCTGAGTTATTTTTCTCTAATTGCCGAATCGGTTCATTTTAAATTTTTCTGTTTGGTATGTTTCTAATTTCTGAGTTATGATTTAATTATGTCATGCTATACAAATCATCAACAAAATTCTCACAGATATATGGTGGTAGTTTTCTTTTCAATTGATCTACCATTATTTCTTTTTACTTATCGAATTCTGTAATCTTTCTACCATTTTATTCCACTCATGATAAAAAATAAAATGGTTTAACTAACATGGGCGGAATCTCGCCAAGGATACTTAGCTTGCACAATACTAAAACTATAACCCTAAATAAATTTGGCAAAACCTTTCAGCTGAGGATAAAAGCAAAAAAAATAAATTCTTTCTCGGTTAAACATCTTCCATTTCGTTCTACGATAATATATTCAAGAAAAAATTTTGCATACTGTCTATTCCAACTAAATGCTGCTGTAAAATATGGTTTGTTAAATTAATTTAAGATTAAAAAAAAACCCATATTCTTACAAATTCACACAAAACAATAAAATTTTTTACCTGGTATAACGTTATCCAAGTTTGCTAATCCAGAGTTTTCTGATGTTAACGCGCTTTCACCATTTCTCAATCAAATCACTTTTTAGAGGGAAATAATGAAAACTAACATTATTTTGAGGAGCTCGAACACTTTCTGTTGCTGAAAGCAATCCAAGACACATCGAATGCGTTAATAAATACTCAGAACAAACTGCCTATGTTTAAGTCAACAGACATACGTGCAACGCAACGTGGCAATGTTTTAGTTTCTTCGGCAGTTTTGTAAATCACCGCAAGGTAGCGTATTCGAGCGCTGGAGTTGCGAATTTGGTTTATATCGATATCACAGCAACCACGTGAATTTCTTTATGACTATGGCAAGGCTTAAAGAAACTCTTATCGAGTTTAGCCTTGACATAGTTTTCTACGAAAATAATTTTTCCTCCGGACAAGCACGATATTCGCAACTCCAACAAACTATAGGGGCACTGCAACCACTGTCTAATGGCGGAAGAAAAAGGTAAAACAAACGCATGTCGTAGCGTAGAAAATGCTAATAAGCCTGGTAATTTTGGTTTGTATGCATGATCTTTTTGTTTTATCCTTTGTAAATTAATTTTTAAAGTCTTGTGAATATTATGGTCCACCTATAAAGAAATGAGAAATTCAAGAAGCGATACTGAACGTCAGAAATTAATGCAAATAACGAAGTTCGTAGTTCTAAGCAGCCATTTCCACGATGTTGAATTCGATATTTATCTTTTTTTGATGGAACTATATTTTCATTGTGACCATAAGACTGACAAGAATAACATTTTGTGCTAAATAATTTAATTATATGACACAACGATTGATTATCAAAAGAGGAAGATGATACCTCTTTGTCTTTTTTGGCTAGCGCTAATTGTTTTACATTTGTCGCTAATAGTTATTTCTCAAATTGCCGAATCGGTTAATTTTATTTTTTTCTGTTTTATATGTTTCTAATTTATGAATTATGATTTAAATCTGTTATGCTATGCAAATCATCAATAAAGTTCTCATGGATTACAGGTAGTTTTCTTTTCAATTGATCTTCCATTATTTCTTTAAACTTATAGAATTCTGTAAACTTTCTACCATTTAATCCATTCATCATAAAAAATGAAAATGGTTAACTGACATGCGAAATCTCCCCAAGGGGATCTTTGCTCGTACAATACTATAACTGTAACCCTAAACAAAATGTTGGCGAAACTCTTCTGCTGAAAAGGTAAGCAATAAAGTAAAATTGGAGCACTATTTTGGCGATGAAACCTCTCAGCTTTTGTTTTTGCTAACTCAAATTCTAAACGTTCTTTCTCTGTTAAACATTTTCATTTCGTTATACGATAATATATTCAAGAAAATATTTTGCATACTGTCCATTCCAACTAAATGCTGCAGTAACATAAGGTTTAGCTAAATTAACTATTTTTAAACTGGGTGGAGATGAAAGTCTTTATTCTTTTGATAATGTTATCAAATCCTTCTTTCTAGCATTAGATTTAAAAAAAAACATATTCTTACAAATTCTCACAAATCAATAAACATTTTTACCTAGTATAACGTTATATCCTTTTTTCCAAAAAAAAAAAAAAAAGTCTTCGAACAGAAGAGCATACTCGTTGTTAATTTCATACAAATGCAAAGTTTGTTTATCCAGAGTTTTCTTGTGTTTACGCTTTCGCCCTTTACGACAATCAACTCACATTTTAGAGGAAAATAATGAAAACTAACATTATTTTGAGAAGCTCGAGAATACCATTAAGAAGGACCAAACAATTTCTGTTACTGAAAGCAATCTAAGACACATCGAATGCGCTAATAAATACTCATAATAAACTGCCTATGATTACCAGAAGACACAGCGAGGAGCGCTGGAGTTGCGAATAAATATCAGTTCAAAAATTTATGTATAAACTCATTTATTGTCATCTTCAGTTGACAGTAAATGAGTTTATTAATTTTTTCTGAATAATTATACATAATGGTTTCTTTAGAGATGCCAAAGTTTTATGAGGTTTAGCACACACCCTTGTCTCTAAAATAGACCAAACAGAATAATCCATTGGGTTCAAATTTGTGGAATGGGGTGGCCATTATTGAGCCCCAATGAAGTCGAAAATGTGTCTTGCACCAACCTTGAGTGACTTTAGCTCTGTGGGCAGGGGCGGAATCCTGTCGTAAGTTTTTTTTTTTTTTTTTTTGCTTCCAAAGAACTTTTGCGTCCAAGGTAAGACAACATCTTCCAAAATGAGCTTGCGGTATGTTCCTTGATTATTCTTTATCCCTTGATTAACAAAAACAAGTAATTTTTCCCACTAGCACATATCACACCATAAACCACTATAAATTGGAGTCGTTGAGATCGTTCAACAGTTCAAGAAGGTTTTCAAAGCAAGGTTGCGTGCTAAACCTCATAAAACTTTGGCATCTCTAAAGAAATTCTTATACAAGGGAATGGGATAAAATATCAGTGAGTTGCGGCTCATAGCCGAAAATTTTGTTTAAAGCTCTATATTAAGACTAAAGGTAGCCACTTTCGAAATTTGTAAAAATATTAAATACATTAGACGAAATAATGTATTTAAACACACGGCAGTGTGTCAGCCAAGATCGGAAATCAGGCGACACATCTGCCAGTGTGTATTTTACACGAACCATTTCAAGCTACTTTTGACCCCTTCATTTCTCAAAAACTATTAAATCTACGTGCTTGAAATTTTGTATGTCTAATAGAGCTGCATAGTAGACCTATAATCCTAAATTTCATGAGTGTACCTCTTATAGTTATGGAATTATTAAGATTTGAAAAGTGTCATTTTTAACACTGACTCACTCACTCATCAAAATGTTTACGAACTTCCAAGTGTCTCACATACTTGAAATTTGGCATAAAGATAGATTTTCATACATATGTAAAGGGAAAAATCTAAAAGTAAAAAAAAAAAAAACTACATTAAAGTAGCAAAAAATTATTTTTTATGAGCATCACGGCGTAATCACTTTACCGCGCGATTGCAAAATATTTCGCCAAATAAATAAAAACAAAAGGGCTCGTCAAACGTTGCCAAAACAAGGTTGTTGATGTTTTAAATTAACAATTAAATTTCTAACCAAAATGGGGCTTTAAACGATACTTTAAATTCCGCTAAAATGAAAAATGATCCATCAAATAATTAAAATTGCAAATCTAAAGCTAAGCCTTTAAAATAAAAAATAACCAGCTTTAAAATTTATAAAATCTTTAGATCTCAATTAAATGCAAAATTTTACAGGAGGAGTAAAAATAGCAGCAATAATTTCAACAATTGAGAAATATTTTCGCCAGTTTTGCATATTTTGCGATCTACGTTATGATTATCTCCCTGAACAATAAATTCCAGACAGATTTTGAGATGAGTCAGCAATTTTCCTAATTGTAGAACAATCTGAGGACGTCAAAGACCAAGAACTAATGTACTTTGGCCTTGCTGATAAATGGGAAAAACAGACGATTACTGCCTAAAATTGGTGATCGCACCAAGTCCCCAGCTATCGAAATATCTTCAAAACTTCTAATAAAGAGATACCGCAAACCAGTGAACCGTAAAAGCAGGGGAAAAAAGGAAATCATATAGTTCTATACGCTTTTGCATTTATAATCGTCTGAATTAGAACATAACCTTTGATTTAGCTTTTAAATAAGTAATGATATCCCAACAAAACATAAATGTGAAAAAGAAGCCAAGTTCGGTCGAAATGAGGTTCGAGGTAGACGGTGTCCCCGACAAAAAAATAGTTCAGATCTAAACTGTTACCAAGTTCCACAGCAGTTCCACATAGATGTTGGATTTTCCCATGTTCTTCAATTCATTTAGAAAACAATTTTTCACTTTCTTTGATAATAGATTTAAAACTTGGCAAGTTTGAAAAAAAAAAAAATAGCGATGATAGAACTTGCCGCAAGTTTAAAATCCATTATCAAATAAAGTAAAAAATTGTTTTCTAAATGAATTGAAGAACATGGGAAAATCCAACATCTATGTGGAACTGCTGTGGAACTTGGTAACAGTTTAGATCTGAACTATTTTTTGTCGGGGACATCTGAACTATTTTTTGTCGGGGACACCGTCTACCTCGAACCTCATTTCGACTGAACTTGGCTTCTTTTTCACATTCATGTTTTGTTGGGATTCATATTTATTTTTAAGTCTGGTCGTAATATTTTGATTAGCATCAAAATTATAATGTATCATGTGTGCCCAAGTTATTCCTTGTTACCGTCTGAAGATGGTGTAGGAGCAGCCAATGAAATCGTTGAAACGCCGCCGTGACGCTGAACAAAGGTATTTTACAACAATGGTCGTGTTCAAAAATGACCATTTGTTTATAATGCGCGGCTTATCTACATTGTAGCTTTTCGTTAGCTCAAAACAATTATTACTTAGCTTTCATTACCTTGGAAAATTTCAACATATTCCAACTTGTGCACAAAACTCAGGGCTTTCTATTGATACATAATGTTAATATGTACATGTATTTTTTTTCACCCCTATGCTGGAGGATTTTTAAAAATGTTGCTTTTAAAATTACAATAAATTAATTATTAGTTTTTACTAAATTAATATGATTTTTAGATATTGAATTGTCACCAGGTATGAGGTTGCATACCAAATTATCAAGAAATCCGATCACAGAAAGTGTAGAAAAATTGAATGCACCTCAAATGCATAAATGTTAAGATTACTTTCATAACCGATTGAAACTAATGCCTCATAACATGTGAAGTTAATGAAGAATCTGTTGCCAAAGCAGAAGTAATTTGAACTTATAATTTTAAAAAACGTTTAGTAAAACAGGGATGAACTAAAACTTGATACAAGACAACTACTTAATAGAGTTCAGGTTTCATCTTAGATCTTTAGAACTTCACTACGGAAGTTACAACAATTTTTAAACTATTGCCAAACAAAAACCCTTTTGACATGTTTTGTTTTGGTAAAATTTCGCCACCATCTTGGTCATCTCGTTTGCTTACTAGTTGAATATCTTAGATGATCATACTGCTCAAGTTCCAAACACTGGAAAAAAAAAATGTGTAACCTTACTCCATAAAATCGGTGGCAGCTTAGCTGCCTCCACTGCTCTGGAGTAACTTAATTGATATAACTGGTGTGAAGTTACACACCACTTGTGGAAGGTTACACCATGGTAATGTAACTATAGCGTAACGTCTCACTCATTTCTGCCTAAGGTTACACCAGTATTTTCTGTATGCTTGCAGAGAAATTGCTTGAAGGGTTACACATTAGTAAAAATTAAGCTTTCATCTTACTTTCTTGAACGATTTATCAAGTTCGTGCTTTTTAACAACCAATGTACACCAATTACTTATGTATTTTAACGTACAAACAAGACATTTCTATTGCACCAAGGGAGGAAATGACCTAATTGAGGTCCGAGCATCTGAGGCGAGATTCACAGAAAAGGCCGCTTTTACGGCTCGGCTACCAAGGACGATTTTCGTTTCGCTAATAAGAGTTAACATGCTCTGCGCCGATTCTGATCTTTACGCATGCGCTTTGAATTCTACTGAAACCATAGTGCAAAATTCCTCCACAGTATGAGTTTCTAAAACATTGATTCTGCACACTTCAAAGTTCGTGTAACGTTACACGAACTTTTACATTAATACTGGTAATTTAACACATTTTTCACAGTGTATTTGCTGCTACATTAATACGGAGACCAAGTTTCTCAGCACAAATTAAAACCTCACTTGAAGTTCAAAAGAGTTTTAATTACTTTTCTTCTGTTGTGGGACAACTCCTCCACAATTGTTAAATTACGTGGTTTTAATTCCATTCTTTTTATGAGGTCTGTTCCCAGAAGGCGATTGATATGCACGGCAAGATTAGAAATAAAAGCTCAAAAGGTTCCATGAAATTAGACCCTTTTTTCTCAAAAAAAAAAAAAAAAAAAAAAAAAGAAAGAAAACGAGCTGATGTGTTCATCACACGACTTCCTTTTACACCAATTTAATGTTATTTCCCCATTATTGGCAATTTTAATGTGATTTAATCGTTAACTCTCTAAATATCACCAACAGTGGCCAAATTGAAACCAGATTTAAAAAATAAATAAATATTTCTTTTTTCAAAAATCGCCAAATATGTCGCCAAGTTGGCTACAAAACTTGACGACCAAAAGACTGGCGATACATTGCCGTGTCCGCCAAATTATTACACCACTTGAGTTTGCATCGAAATTAACAATGATTTCCACCAAAAAGGGGCAAAAGAACCCTTTAGAAACACCCGATTGCAACCAAAAGGGAAGATGCACAACAAGACCCCACTACGGGTCTACGTACCAAATTTCAACTTTCTGGGCCATACCGTTCTTGAGTTATGCGACATACATACGCATATACGCACATACATACATACGTACATACAGACGTCACGAGAAAATTCGTTGTAATTAACTCGGGAATCGTCATTATGGATATTTCGCGTATCTATACGTTCTTAGGCACTTATCCACGTGTGTTCCAGTCGGAAAAAAAACTCAATATTCATTCGAGGGTGAGAAAAATGGAAATTAAGGTCGATTTTTGAGTGAAATTTATTTCGCGAATACAATACTTCCTTTTTTGTAAAAGGAAGTAAATAAAGCGTTTGGTGCTTATCTGCATCGAATTTATAAATTGGGGACATATTTTTTCCCCTGGATGCAAATGTGTTGCGCTAACGATTTCATTTTATTAATTAGCACGGGAAATCACTAGTTCTCAATAAAAACGTACTAAAGCCGTAAAAGTTGTTTCTCTGCCAGCACATTACTAATGTAAAGAAAAAAACCTGCCGTCACCTAGCTATTTGTAAGGGTGGCATGAGAAATATAAATACGAATGAAAACATCTAAAAAAGCAAGACCTTTTTTTATTGTTTCAATGCCGAAACTATTCGATGATAAGGACATTATTTAAAATTATTGAAAATTGTTATACAAAAATTTCCAGACTCTAATATCTTTCCTGCTTTTTGCTAAATATGAATATTGAATATACGCTCTTTCTTATAATTTGTATCTTTTATCGTGATTTCCATTTTCTAGAAAATATGCATCGAAATTCAGATTTATTCATTGTAAAAAAGGAAAGAGCGAGAGAAAAGTATTGTCGACGGAATTTAACTTTCCTCACTGTTCACACTTGCTTTACAAGTAACTAAATTTAAAAATTTATACCCCCCCTCCCCCGACTGAATCGCAAATGTAGAATCAAGAGGGAAAATTGAAAATCATTTTAAAAGTCTTATAATACGAAAAATCAGTTGCATGTATTTTATTTGTTAAAAAATAGAAACTGGCAACATATTTTTTTTTTTTTTTGAATCATTACGTTTTCTTTCCTTATCGGTCAACAATTAATTCCGTTTCCTATCGCATAAACAAAGGCTTAACTGTATTTAAAACCTGCTTTAAAAAAACGTTATAATTTTAATTCTATAAAGCATTGAAGTTTCGAACACATTCTATGCAGAAAAAATTACTCCTTATTTTGGTACTAAATTTTAAAATATATTTTCACTGCAAATATTGCGAAAAACTTTTAGAGGTTTTTAATCAATATCCAACCTAGCTAAGAACACTCTCGATCAGCTCCTTTCGAGCATTTTTTTTTCCAATGTCGGTCCTCTCACTTAAGCGCTAAAGTGCCACAGATAGATGCACAGATACACAGACACGTCAAACTTATAACCCCTTTCCTTTGTCGGGGATTAAAAAGACGTTTGATTGTAACTTTGTAAAGCCTCTGAAGCTTCCACTTTACTATGCCTTACACGCATTGTGTACGCTTAAAGCCTGTTTGGACATTCCAGAATCTGATTTTTTTAGTTACTTTACCTTAAAAGAGATTCTTTTAAAACTGAGTGAGCCCACTTTTTTGTAAACCAACATTGAATTTATGACATTAACCTTCTCTTTCTATCACACATTACCCACATTTTTTGGTTTTAAGTTCCAAGTAAGTTCTTAGGTACTTAGCATTTTAGCTTTTAAAAAATACCTCACAAGGTAATGTATTTATGATAAATTTAGAGCAATTTTGTCTTAATGAAAATGATATCTGCTGATTCATTTTCTCAAAATGATAAGCGTTTTATTTCAGGAAACTGTGCCTTAGAATGGTTCAAAAAAACTTTTCTTCAGCTAGAGTAAAGGACACCCTCTAATTTTTTTAGACTTACTAATAGTATTATGCTGTAAAAGTTTTAGCTTTTCACTCAGATTTTAAGAAGTGCTCAAATTACCCCTCAATTTAGCCGTATAGCATAAAAATTGTCACAAATTTAGAAACATTTAATTTCCCCAGCTGTTTTTCTTTTGTAAATAATTATTTTATTGCAATTTATATGCATAATACACGTGTAAATTATAATATGTAGCGTTGTTTTTTAATTCCAATGTATTTTTTAACCCCCCTCCCCATACTGATGAAGTTTGGGAGGGGGGTTGAGCACCCTCTTTCAATTGAAACAGGAAGCTAAAATTATTCCAGTATATTGCTATCCACAAGTCTAAAACTATTGAGGGGTGTCCTGTTATCTAGGTGAATTTTTTTACATGTATTTTTGAACCACCTTAGACTGCCTACTAATGTTTTATGAAAAAACTTCAAAACTCTTCTCAATTTCATCAATATCTCAATGCACAAATCATAAAAATATGAAATTTAAGAACTGAATTTCAGTCAAAATCTCCAATTTCAGCAATTTTAAATTTCAGCAAATAGAGTTTAAAATATTTTTATTTATAAATCACGAACATTTTTTATCCATACTTTACGAAAGCACTTAATTTGTGAAAGAATTTATTAAATTGCAATCGTTTATTATTTTAAGTAGAATGGGGTCGTTTCCAAAATTTTAAAAGCATTTTTTTCTGAAAGAACATGCTTAAAAGCATAGGATGTGACCATTTTTTTAAAAATAAGTTTCATATTTTTAAAAAATTATTTTAATATGTGCGCTTTTATTTTTTACACTTCTACACATGACATCCCAAGTGACAAAGTACCATTCACTGATGCCATTAGCGCAGAGCGCAATATTTAATTCGCTTCTGAAAAATTATAACCTGGAGACGCGGTAGACAGCAAGCGTAAACATTCAGCGGAGTAGTGCCAAAGTTCATCACTTGTGACGTCATAAAGACCACGCCTTGTTTGAAAACTCGGACATTTAGAAAAATTAATTAAAAATTAAACCTTTTGAAAATAAAAGTTTTTCCTCGCTCCATATTACGTTTTTGCTCATTCTAGCAACTTCAGTGACTAAAAGTAGTACTTTTGACTGATGGGAAGAACCACATTAGTTTTATTTTCTTATCGTTTCTTAGAAGCACAACCAAAAACATAAAAGTATGAATTAATAATGAAAATAATGTGCTTAGATTCACAGATTCCTTTCTATCAAAATTAAAATCATTTGCATTTCTTGTTTCAAATGAAATGCCAAGTACTTAACATATTCAGAATTCACAAACTAAATTAGACCGTCCTGTCAAGCAATCAGTGACTTTCGTCAGCATTAAGTTTACGAATAATTTTATTTCATTCCGTATTCATAGAGTTATTGAACTTTATAAAAAAGTTGAAGTTTCTCCCATTAACTTTTACGTTGCATTGTTTTTAAATCCAAAATAACCTTAAAATGATCAAGTAAAACTATGCATTTCTTACATGTTTGATGTAAAAGAGAGTACCAAGATGATTTAAAAAGAATCATGCGATTTCAAACGTGTATGTTTTAAGAGTAAACAAGGTACAATTATGATTTTTTTAGATACTTAAATCCTTTAAACATAATCTATGCTGGGGGGGGGGGGGGGGGATTTACCATGTCGCAAATGCGGAGGGCCCCGAAAGGGATTCCAAAAATGTGCATGATTAAAGCTATACACGTTGTAGCATTTCAGCCACAGAAGCAATTGCTGCAGTTATCCAATCTTCCAGTTCATCAAGAATAGTAAGGTTAGTATCAACACAGCATCCTTTAGATATTCCAACAGTAAAAAAAACATATGATGTTAGATCTGGTGAACTGAGGGGGGGGGGGGCAATCATAAAGTGTTAAAGTACCTCTCTCTTGAACACCAATTTGACTAACTGAATAATCAATGACAAAAGGGGCAAATACGATACACGCATTGACATTTAGCGGTAGTCAATTGAAACTTTAGGATTCTCATTTTCCTTTCATTCAAGCTCCACCAAAGCCTAACATTAACAAATCAGTATCCTTGTAAAACCCCACTATTGTTTTTAAATCACCCTGTGCTTTAAAACTTGATGCGAATCTACCCGTTGAAAGAAGATTTCGAGTATCATTAGACTTCAAGTTTTCCCACATAGCTCATTTTTTTTGAAAATTGAAAAACTCTATAAATAAATAAATCTATGAATAAAACAAAGAATGTATATGCATGTCGGATTTGGACCAAATTTGGCAGGGAGGTACTTGGGCACCCGAGAAGGGACGTAGGGGGTTTTTGAAAGCAAGAAATAACCAAACCGTTCGAATTTTAACTTTAGGGCCCGAAAACGGCATTAAATGGCTCTTTCTACCCGAAATAATTACCCGATCAGTTCAGATTTAGTGCCACTTGAAAGACCGCGAAAATTACCCCTGAAATTGATTTAATTCCTTCGAATTACAAAAAAAAAAAAAAAAAAAAACAATGCTGTAAAATCACCAGGAAAAATTTTAAAGCATTTTTAAGCCTAATGGAACAGAATTTCATATCGGAAAATTATCGTTTGCTCGATCTCATTTTCATTAGCGTGATTCAGAAGGCTGTCACTTTTTTTTCCTCGACTATGACCAAATAAAATTTTGTTTTTGTTTTGAGGGAAAATTTTCTGCTTTTGAGTATTATTTTGGCGATTTATCTTTTTTCTTTCTTTTTTTTTTCTTTTCCTTTTTTTCTTTTTTTTTTTTTTTTTTGTATTGCCAGCAGAAGACAATCTGGAAAGTTGCGTTTACTTTGTTCGTGAATTTTTGATTTTCCGTTTTCTTTCTTTAAGAAGGATTATTTTGACAGGAAATTTACAGTATTTTTTTTCTCTAACTGAAGCCTGATTGCTAAACATGCGTCACTTGACATTTCTTTTATTTTTGATGTAGACCGTGCAAATCCGGGCAACGCCGCTAGTAAATAAATAAAAACTGTTCAAATAAAGTACATGTAACTCAAAACTCAGGTGTCCCGCCAAAGAGTTTGGAGCTAAAAATAATGTTTTGTTAGTTGGACTATTAATTCAAAAGCTATTTGGATGGAGGCAGACACGCAAGTCACATAACTCTTTTTTTCCATCTAAACAACTATTTTAAAACTCCTGTTTTAAAATACTATTTGAATTGATTAATACACCTTTTTCATCCTTTTGTTATTTAGAAATATTTTAACTTTAAGACTTTTTTTTGCGTGGTTTTATTTAGAATCGAATATTTAAAAGAAATCTAGAGAAAGATGTAAAAAAGAGATAAAAAATGAGTGGCATGAACGAAGGCTGTCTACCGTGAAGAATGTCTGCACCCCTTCCATAACTTGCAAAAAAAGTGAAGCACTAAATAATAAACACATTAAAAATAATCAAATAAGCTCAAGAACGTTTGCTTTCTAGAATGACCTGCAAATTGAAATTTCAACAAAAAGAGTTTCTAAATATCGTAACTAGACCGCCAGCTCAGTCATTTTAGCCGAGGGCTGCAGTTTCGTGCTTATTAGCACTCATCAGCCCGGCGTAGGAAGTGACTGAGCTGGAGGTGGAAAATCTCTTGAAGAAGCCAAGAGTGCCAAGCAAAATGGTAGCTAATATAGAATTAGCATTGACCAGACGAGTGATCGAAGCAATGGTTCGGTTCAACTTGAAGATTGAAGGCAAGGCATGGTAGTATATTCAGTTTTACTGAATATACCATGATATGAACTGTATATACTAAATGTATCATGCCTTGCCTTCAATCTTCAAGTTGAACCGAACCATTGCTTCGATCACTCGTCTGGTCAATGCTAATTCTATATTAGCTACTAGTTTGTTTGGTACTCTTGGCTTCCTTAAGAGGTTTTCCATTTCCAGCTCAGTCACTTCCTATGCCGGGCTGATGAGCGCTAACAAGCACGAAACTGCTGTCCTCGGCTGGAATGACTGAGTAGGCGGTGTATTTCATGTATTTCTGCCTTATCCCTGGCTATAGGGCGGTAAGTTACTGAATCGTAACAAGAATTCAACATGTTGCTGAATTCGTTTTTGTTTCATAAAAATATTGTGGAAGCAAACCATTTACTTATATACACTTTGATAGAATTAAGATGTTTCCGAAGCAATATAATTTTAAGGTTATGAGATCTAATCGATCTAATAAATACACATTGGCAAAACATCTGCTGTGAACACATACGTTGAAATTTCTACAAAAGAAAAATGATAAAATATCGTGCAATAAACTGGCATTTTAGAAAAAAAAAATGCCCGTGTAAAGTAAAATATGAAAATAACTAAATTTATGAGAGAAAAAACATGGAAAAGTGCTGATATCATAATAAATTAGAAAATGTGAAAATTTCAGTGTCAGCTAATACATAAAATAAATTTGCGTCACATCTTCTGACTTTATCTTATCTATGTTTCTTTTGAAAAGCCAACCCTTTATTGAAAACGAATGCAATCAGAAGCATTTCTCTTTGTTGTGGCAACAGTAAATGATGCTCAGCTACACTGGTGTTCGCTTTTAACGGAGTTGTTGCAAAATCTTTCTCAAAATTGCAATCAATAATACAATCCATAAAGAAAGAGCTGGAGCTAGAATTCTTTTCGAAGCATTTATAGAGACAAATACACCAACACTTTTTTTCCTTATTAAACACACATTGGCGCCAGTTTTCACATAGCATTGGCGAGAAACATAGCGAATTTTTTTCATGGTAACCCAGTGCATATTTTGACACGATAATTCGTGCTGACCAGACTGTGAAAAATATCGGATGGAAATTGAAGGCTACAATGAATCGGACGGAGACAAGGGAATGACAGTTAGCTATTAATGAAGCTTCAATTTTTCGGGAGAAAATGGGCATGAGCAAATGGGACTGCATTGACTTTTCTTAATGAACAGGTAAGAATGGTGTGTCGAACTTTGGATGTGCCTCAGATTTTTTTTAAGATTTACTCTTTCTTTTAAATTTTTTTGTGGGGGAATGTAGGGCAGAGTGAAATAATTACGATAGCTTACCTTTTCAAAATGAGCAAACTGGAAATTTATTTTAAAAATTACTGTACGTAAAGAAAGGAAAATGAATTTTGTAATAAAACTTACATCGAAACATTTTTTTCCAGTAAATTTGTACTTCTAATAAAAATGAAAAATGTAAACTTTTTTATGGGGCTAATTGAAAAATGAAACATTTTTATAATGAAATATTTTCTGTTTATCTATTAAAAATATTTTTGATAAAATGAATCAATAAAAAAATGAATGAATAAATGAATAAATAACAAAACATTAAGCGAATAATATAGGAATAGCTAAATTAATATATGAAAAAAATAAAAGAGTTAATAAGTAAGAAAATAAGTGAACGAATGAATAAATATACAGTTGACTCTCTGTTTAACGACTTTCAAGGGACCACAAAAAATCGTCTTTAAGTGGAATGCGTCCTTAAATAGAATGCTTTTAAAACTACAGTGGAGCATCCGGGTCTGTGAAAAGCTGTCTTTAAATAGAGAAAATCGTTAAATAGAGAGCCAACTGTATATAAGTAAGCTAATGAGAGAGAGGCATGTGATGAATTAATGAATGAGTACGTAGGTAGAGAATGAATAAATAAACGAAACTAACTATTTCACCTTACTTTATTTACTTTGCCCTTGATTAATTGTACAAAACTTTAAAAATAAAAATAAGCTTAATATTGAATAGATAATTAAGATCTATTAATATACTTCACAGAATATTAATAGATCTTAATTATTGTTTAAAATGTTAAAAATCTGAACTTTATCGTTTGTAATAACAAAAAAAATATTTTTTTCTTACAACAAAATATTACAAGTTGTATCAATTTTTGAAACTTTCTTGTATTATCATATGTTTTAATCTTTAGAGGTAACTTTATCCTGACTGAAATAGACTACATGTGCTACCACACAGTTAAAATTTTACCGGATAGGTGACAGAATCATCACAGTAAATATCTCAACTTTTCACTTTCCCCACATTTCCCTATTCTCTGCTTCGAATTTTAAAATAGGTTACGCAAAGAAATACTAAATGCAAGAAAATAGATGAACCTGATTTCGTTTAGAATAATTGCTTTTAGCTAAAAGTGTTTCTCAAGAAAAACGGTTTTGTATGAAATTTGTTTTGTAATACTAACAGATTGTAATATCAATCCGTGTAATAGCAAAACAGTGATCAGTATACATCGATACGATGATCAGTACGATGATCAATATACATCGTCGCTTCAGAGCAGGAGTAAGATATCTAATCCCAGAAATAACACTAAGATATCTTACTGTTGCTCTGAGGCGACGACATACTTTTAGAGTGGAACCATGAAGTAATCCGAAGTTACAGCAAATATTGTGGGACATTTGTTTTTTGCAATTTTTGCTAAACGATGTTTAAAAATTTACGACACTTTTTCTTTTACAAAGTCCAAAATGTTGACAAATAATATATAATTTTACAGTTTTTAAATAAGTGTAGAATAAAAAAATATAGAGGTAGCTGAGGTGCGACAGGAGTAACCATTTTGAAGAAGAAAACAATAAACTGCAGCATATAGGGGAGTGTGGCCCAAAGCGGGTAGGTTTTCGAAAAACGCTCGAAAATTGTAGTTTTTGGATTTTTATCGTAACAATTTCGGTTTTATTTCCTGACAGGGTTTTTGAACTTCAAAATAATAAGTGATTTTTGTATTATTTCAAATCCAATATTTATTTATTATCACACATTACAAACACTTGAAAAACCCGACTTGCCCTACCAGGGGAGCCAAAGCGGGTAAGTTTTACTAATTGTGATTTGGTACATTTGCCAATCAAATATGAAGTTATAAGTAATTAAAATAATTGACTAGCTACTTGCCATTATAAAAAAATATAAAAAAGTTGTACTTATACAGTTTAAAGTTAGCACATTTATTTATAAAACATAAATAAATAACTGATTAAATTAATACACTAATTAGTTTCCATCCTAAAAAAATAACTTTTTAAAGTTGTACTTATCCTACTGAAGTAGAAAATCTAAGTCAGCACATGTGTCAAGAAATTCTAAATAAATACATGATTAAATCCTATACCCGTTTTGCCCCACCCGTTTTGCCCGAAGACACGTTTTTTATTTCAATAGTTATAACCTTAAATTTAAAAAAGAAAGAAACAGAATGACCATCGTAGTTTGTAGGTGGATGGTGTCAGAATAACGTAATATTATTGACAATCAAAAAAAAAAAAAAAGCTTGTATTCGACTAATCATATGTTACAAAACTTCATATATTTTTTAAAGAAATGTATCGTTTTCTTATTTTAAGCCTGGTTGCCCATGCCGTTTCACTGCTCTTCGCTGCGACTGATTAAAACTCGGAGGTGTTCGGGTAAACACGACATACGTATGCATCACCGTTTACACACCATGGGGGGGGGGGCATACAAAGGCTTACCCGCTTTGGACGACCTACCCGCTTTCGGCCACGCTCCCTTAAGTCGGCATTTTTTCATTTTCCATGGAAAATAATGAGTTTACAAAACTTATGAATTACAAGAAATCAAAACAATTTGAGGTAGTGTTTAAAACAAATATAGAAAAAAAAAATGATTTTTCTAATCGGGAGAACTCCAACTATCCGAATCGATTGGGACTCCATTCGGATCCTAAAAAATTTGGATAATTGGATTTTCTAAGATTACAGTCTTTTTTAATTCATTAATGTGTGTATGCTGAAAAATGGGAGAGAAAAACTGTTTAAAAAAAATAGTTTTTCATTAATTAAATGAAATGCATCATTTTTACATATTAATGTTACCAAAATAGAACTTCCCTATGAGACGGTTACTCATCCTCCCAATCATGCTTGCACTGTGTCTACACTAGCTTTGCGGAGGGATGGAAAACTGTGCAGTCTGAATCATTATTTGGAGAATCGTAGTTCGTTTTCGTCTATTTTTTCCCTTCAATTTTGAAAAATGAAAATTGGATCCGGATTATCCTCTAGTCGGATCGTCGGAATTCGGATAATTGTAGTTCTACTTTACTTTAAGGAATATCCCTCCCCCCAAAATCAGACTGGGACCAAGAAGGAATTAGCAGCTACAACCTACAACAAATAATGCTGACATTTTTATGCAGAAATGACATGTATTTGCTGCGCTTCAAAAAATATAGCTTTTTTTTTAAGTGACAGCTATCTTAGAATAAATAGGTTAAGAAAACTTTTATGCTAGATGAAAACCCGTAAAAAACTATCCCAGATCATGTTTGTTGGAACTATGGGTGACAGTTCGCTTAGAATAATTGTTTCTAAAAGATTCAAAAACAAATTATTTGAAATAGTTAATTCAATACAATATATTGTACGGATTAATTGTCGCCAACATGAAATTTCAGTGTAACATTTGTGATGAATAATTCTCATCAACATGAATTTTTATTATAGAATAAAAAATAAGCATCATCTTTTTTAATTCAACAAATTTGCTTTGATTTCACTTGATTTGGTGAATATTTCTTGGCGAGTTTTGCATGGTAAGACCGACAAGAACCAAATCATACCGAAAAATCGTATTAGAAGAAGATTAGAATTACAAACGTAGGAGATAATTGGTGAAGATCCATTTAATACATACATTTCCTTTTTTTCAGTTCATTCTCTTTTTTATATTAAACACCGGCATATGTATGCTATATAGTTATAGTTAAACATTAAATACATTCTGATAGCAGAGTAAATGAAAGCAAACCAAATTTTTATTACTTTACAAGTAATAAAATTTTTTTTACTGTTTATTAGTTTTGTTCTGTAAATTTTATTAACTAAACAAATTAACTGAAATCTGCCATTGTCAATTTAACAGCTTCTGTCGCTGTTTTATCAAACATTTAAAAATCAGTGAAAATTTTCAGACACACAATACTAAAAAACAGAAAATATTAACTGAAATAAAAAAGATTTTAGTTTACTATGATTTTAAAATGAACTAAAAAGTGTTAAATAATTTCTCTTCCCTTCATGTAGAATTAAAGCCCTACACAAATTCGCAACATCTTATAGTTTGTCCAGAAACTTTGTGATTGGGAATTTTCAGTGAGTATCAAAATATTTGTAAGATTTGCTTGTTTACTACGTAACTGTAAAAAGTGTGTGATGAAAATCAATTTGAAAATCAATTTGAAAAGTAATAACTTAGTTAATATTATTTTCATTATACCAAAATTCGTAAGTTAACTTTTAAATGCGCCACGGAAAATAGAACAACAGCATCAAAATATAAAACACACTTTATATCATCATGCTATCTGTAATTTTATTCACAAATAAGTATCGTTTCCTAATTCAATGTGTGAAAGATTCCAGTTCTTACAGTAAATAGTTTCAACAATCAAAGATTTTCTTTTTCAAACTCATTTTTTTAGTTAAAAACTATCAAGCTTCCAACCTAGGAACTGACAGTACCAGATCCAATTTGGAAGATACTGTTTTATAGTTGTATAGAGAGCTTAGTCATTTCCTAGTAGTCAACGTTTTTGTGCGTAGCAATTTTTTTTATTTACAGGTAAACTAAATTATCTCAAATTTTTATTACTCTCGTAACTAAAAAGAGATATTTATTATTACGTAATAATACATATATTTGTTGTAGAAGTTTGACATTTTGGTTTTATGAGTACAATGAGCTCAATCAGTCTAACAACATACACTACTAATTTCATTAAGAAAAATTTATGAGCTATGTTGGTTACGGTTGTGACGTGTTTTAGGTCCAAATCCATTTTTTGTAGGATCTCTGCCAAATTTGCACAGATGTTCTTTGATATTCAGAAATTCATATATGGGGTTGTTCCCCTCATTGGGGGGGGGACCCCGATAGGGGACTTTCCTTATACAAATTAACAGTTTCGTCGCATCTTTGCCAAATTTAGCACAGATGTCCTTTGATGCTCAGGAATAGGAATTTTAACCAGAAAATCAGTGAAACGAAATCGTTCGCCGATGAATAACAATGACAATTTTTCGAATTTTAAAAGCATAGTTTCGTGGCAAAAAGTTGCAGAGTTTTTTGTCAGCATCAATTAAATCCACGAGACAGTTCAAGAAAGAAAGAGTACTCGATACAGAAAAAAGAAACAAGTTAAAGAAAAAAAAAATTGACGCCACAGAGCTTAAAACTTAAAACATAGAAAATAGCAATGAACAAGACAATCTTCATGTCGTTTGCGAAAATTTGCATAAGGTGTCTGTTACTGATAGTATTTTGAAAGTAGGCAATTTTATAGAAACTCTTTACAAAGATGTTATCGATAAACAATAGAAATTCAGAGTCCAAGTCAAAGATGAGGAAGGGAATTTATTGGAACTGAAATATTTGAAGAGACTGCGACTGGTGTAGAATATTTCTGAAGAAGTTTCGTATGGAACAAAAACTCAACTAAGTTGGGAAGCTTCCACAGTCTACAATAACAAGTATAAACTCGAGAGGATATCTAATCTTCAAATGAACTTATTGGAAAACCTTCCTGCTGAAAATTTCATATAGTAAGGGCTTATATATCTAAAAAATATGTATAATAACTTGTGTTTTAACATCAATATATATATTGAAAAATGTTGAGCGTGCCACACTCGTAACGGCAATCAAAAATTCATAAAATTCTATTTTGTTCAAAAATGCTTAGTTTTTTTTAATATAAAAAAAAAGATCTGGATCACTTAGAAATTGTTTTAAATATACATAAGATCAAAAGTACAATAGATGTACAGAAAAGGGGTATTGTTTCATGACATTCAAAAAACCATGTCTTTTTTTTTTTTTTCTTGTCACACCCGTAACCACACATTTAGTAGATTTTTCTACAACTTCCACTAATAATCTGAAACTAATATCAGGTGATAATTATGTTGGACGTGAACTATAGTTCCTTATTTTCATCAAAACTTCAACAGCGTTTTTAAATAAAATAGGCGCTACTGAATCTGTGTGAATGTCACGACCGTAACCATGCAACAGTTATTTGTCGCGTGTGTCCCACGTTTTACTTTTTAAATTTTACAAGTATTTTGATAGCTATTAAAATTCACAATCTCAATTTTTACAAGCTGCAAAAATTCGGAATCTGTATTGGACTTAAAATCGACATGACAGTTGATGAAAATATTTTATAGTTCGTTTTAAATAAATGGTAACTTGAAACGTTTTTCATTTGAATTATTTTTTGGTCTTTTAGATTTCCTTACACCTTAAATCAAATTTTGAAGTTTTTTAAGTCTTTAATATTTCTGAGCTAAGTTTAACAGATTTTTCTCTACATTATGCCAAAACAGTAATGCAGAAATTCTTTCAGTACAATGTTCCAAGAAAGGAATTCAACCTTAAAGGCACCAGAAGTCGATATGAGCTGAAAAATTGTAATTCAGATGCAATTTGGCATACGTCACGCTCAAATGCAGATCAATACTATCGACATTTTTTTGTTTGGAATAAGACCTTAAATTGGTCAAGGTTTGCATGCAAAGGTTGAAATGAACACTCTGGTTGTCACGTGAAACCGGACACGAATGCAGTTGTCTAAGGTTTGTTGAAAAAAAATTGCATTCCACTCCCCTCATCTTTTCTTTGCAGAGCGCTCTTGGAAAATCATAGTTCCCAAAGACGTATCTTCCATTTGTCTGGCACTTGTTCAAATACTTAAAACACAACTTTCATAATGAAGACATTGCGATACATGTAGTATTTTTTGAGATTTATGTATTTACCATTCTAATGTTGTGACAGAGTTCCTACGTTATGAACGAATGTAGAATCAAAATAATATTTCTAACCGTTGCAAAATGCATGTGCAACTGAAAAATAATATTTTAATCAATTGTAGATTCCGAAGGTGTTAGTTATAATTAACCTGTTGGCCACTTCCACGCTCTAGTGCAGTAGCGACCAACCATTTTTAACCCGCGGGTAGCACTTCAAATTAAGATGAACCTCGTGAGCCAGAACGCATTAGCTGACATTTTTCGAGATAACATGAGAAATATGGAAAATGGGGAATGATGTCGGAGAAAATACGAACAAAGATTATTATCATTATTGAGCTACTTGTTTCATTAGTACTGAGTTTGAGTCTGTTTTTCAGAACCCAGTTTCTGAATATTTGGCTCCGAAATTGAAGCATTGTGATAAAAAAGAAAAGAAAGAAAAAAAAAAAAAAAAAAAGATTTCAGACGTGGTGAAGTAGAAAAGGAGTCTGATTGGCTGCAATTTGGTGGGGATTACTGCAGGAGTGTCTAGGGCATTTTGTTGGTTGTTTTGGAAGGTTCCCCAGAGCGCGATTTTTGATTCGTAACATTGAACATCTCAACGGCCACATCATTTATGGAACGTGGGCTGTAGATTGGAAATCATTACTCTAGTGCAGTTAGAATCTCAGGGAACACTTCTTAGGGGACTCACTATGCCATAACAGACACATGCAGCATTAATTGTTAACAGTTGCTATCCAAGCTTGCCGGAATGTGGTTTTTCAGAAGAAAAAAAACTTTGTAGTATGAAACTTTACCTGCCACATCTACCATTGCTGATAATGAATACTTTTAGTGTATTTTTTTCCAAGATTGACCAGCCTTGTAGTTGGGCGTTTTGTCCATGGGTTGGATAGCTTCGACGATTTCTTGGCGGCCACTTTTGCTCTCGGACCTATTCATCGAGCGACGCCACTTCCGATTAGTAGTGATTTCTTCTGTCATTCCGAATATAATGTCTCTCTCTGGTCTCATCCCTGGTGAGATCCAACTAATGGCGCAACTAATTTTAACAGATAGTGAAGAGTAAAGTATAAATTATTTTGTGACACCTTCATAAAAAGTTTCTGAGCCTTACAGTCGAAACTTGAAGGGCATATATATTCAATACTATTAATTTTTTTTTTTATTTCCGAATAATTTTCATACCTTTAATTATTTAAAAAGTAATCCATTGAATGTATTTCTTTTGAATTTAAGGAGCACATATATTATTATTTTTTTTAATTTCCGAATAATGTCCATACCATTAATTATTCAAAAAGTAATGCATTGAATGTCACTATTGGTATTATCCAGAAATGCATCAAAACCCAAAAAGCACATACAAAAAAAATAAATAAATAAATAAAAATAAATGAATAAATAAATAAATAAATAAGGAAGAAGAATTTTCTCATGTATTGATTGGTGTTTTCCTTTACATAATTTTTTTTTGCTTGCATATTTAATGAAATGCAAAAATGTAAACAGTTTTCATAGAACATATTTAGAAACATAATCTTCTCAAGTCTTCATTAGTCGTCGTAACTTTTTCGCACGCGATCTTATGAAAGTTACAAAACTAACTAGATGGACCCTTGCACTACATCATAAGCACGCTACATTCGAAATACATTGCAATTTATGCATAATTGAAGCAAATATCTATAAATGAGTGTCAATTTCGCGTAAGGAACACTTAAACAATTTATTCATGTAACATATTGACAGAAATATGTATAATATGAATGAAGTGGTACATAACCATAAATAGCAAAACTTTAAATACGGTTTTTTCTCCCATTAACTAACTATTTGTACATGAGAGTCATTTTAAAAAAATCTTTAATCTCTGGTAATAAAAAGGAGTTAAACTTAAAAAACATTTGCATCATGAATGTAAAGCTTTTTTTTTTTTTTTGTCTTTTATTGGGTAAGTTTTGATAAGCTGTGTTCTTTTAGCGAATGTTTTATACAGTACTAGCATACAGTACCAGCACAACTTTGCCCGTAGTAAAACATTAAAAAGTCATTTGGTTCGCCTGTATATTTACAGTTAATGTCTACTATGCGTTAAGTTTTTTTTTTTTTTTTCAAGATCTTTTCATTCTTTTGGCATGTTTGAAAACTTAGCACGTAGCTTAACAAAAACCAGCAGAAGCCTTAGATATACATATTTTAAAAGATGAAAGAAATTTTCCTTCCTTGCTTAAAATGCAAAATAACATATTTTTACACAATTAAATACTGTGTAAAGAGAGTTGCAATAGCAATATTTTAAAAATTTACTGAACATCATTCCATAAAAACTAAGAAAATTAAAGCAGTGGACATTTTCTTAACAGTTAAAATATTTGAATTTAAACCTTTTTCAATAAACGAAAAGAATTTTTATCGCAGAAAAACTACGTTTTTAAAAATGTTTATGACAAAATACAAAAAAATAAAAAAACAAAAAGTAATGAAACAATCAAAGCGAGTAAAAGACGTAACCATGGTAATATACAAAAGTTAATTTCCGCTTCGAAAAAATTTTCCATTTTTCTTTAATTTTTGATTTTTTTCTCGAGTTCAATAATTTTAGAATCGTTTGGCTTGCTGATGGTAAGCCTTGACCTTTGGTTTTCTTTAAACGATTCCTCAACTCTCCTAATGCTCGTACTTCGAACAAACTTCTTATGCAAAAAATTCCAAGCTTTTGAATGACTTACAACTTTAAAACGTGAATGAAATATTTATTACCCACATTATCAAATTTATGTGAGAAATGGGCTTTAAATTGGAATAATAAAGAACAAAATCAAATTTTCCAAAAATCGTATCAAGGTGCACACACGTATGCTACAAACTAAATTTGTATCATATTTCATAAAAATCGACCGAACGGTCTAGGCGCTATGCACGTGTTTGAGATCCAGACTTAAAATATTGACAAACTGTCAGTTTTATTATTAGTAAAAAACATAATAAAAATCTGCATTTTTACACACAAAATGAAAATTTTGAAGATTAATATATAACTTTTTTGTGCTTTAAAAATAAACAGTTTACTTTTGCACTATTTCTAAAAGAAATATTTAATACTTTTAAGGGAAAATAATATAAATAAAATGCTTTCTCTTTCAGGCATCAAAAAATGTCATCTTCACCTGAAAGTAATCTCTTGAAATCTTAGGACTGAAGCATTAATCAAGCTTTCGAGAATGAGCACAAACACTGACATTTTGGATTTGTCTTATGAGGTAATAAGAAATGTTTCATAAAGTCCGAAGTATGTCAAAGGCAATGCGATGTAGTGCAGAAAAAAAAACATTCGTGCAAATTGCTAGTCCTCAAAGCTTAAGGATTTTTAAAATTATTATTGTGTTTTGGTTTTATTTTAGCAGAGGTTCAAGGGAGAATTTTCGCCCCGTGCGTCCTACCCGAAATAAACCACAGGGCCTCCAAAAAAAAAAAAAAAAAAGCTCCGTTTGTTTAAACTTGATTTAATCCTTCTTGTGACTTAACTCCAATAGTGAGAAAAAATACGAATATCATCCTCAGCATTCAATACGAATTACAAATTATAAATATTTTGTTAAATATATTTGCTATCTTTTCCTTCTGCTATCCATTCCTTCAAAAAATCGATTTTTGAAAAATTTGACTTAACGCCGTTTGGAAACAGAATCATCACATAGTTTTTTTCCCCCCGAAATAAGTGGTGTTACTATGAGACAATTCCCAATGCAGGCCGTTAAAAAATTTGATACACAATTTTTTTTTTCTCTAGTGCGATCCTCAAATAAAGCATCCATCACATAAAATACCACCGCCAGCTCAGTCATTCCAGCCGAGGACTGCAGTTTCGTGCTTATTAGCACTCATCAGCTTGGCATAGGAAGTGACTGAACTGGAAGTGGAAAACCTCGTAAGGAAGCCAAGAGAGCCAAACAAACATGCTAGCTAATATAGAATTAGCACAGTGCCAATTCTATATTAGCTACCAGTTTGTTAGCAGTACACAAAACAATCCGGAGTAGAATGGAAGACGCTGGTATCTCGATACGGCGTCCATTGCGATGGATTAGATTTCCGTCGATTGGATTTTTGCTGCACTTGATTAACTGGGTTGTGATGGACAGGAGGCGCGTTATCTTCAACGATGAATCCGATTTAGTCCCAGTGTTCATAAGTAACCTATTTCACTCCCTACCACGCCGTGTTTTATGTTGTGTAGCTGCTATAGGAGGCTATACTGCTTACGGTTTTGTAACCTTTATTGTGTCATAACTTCTTAATAAAACAATCTTTTGTTCTGAATTTGTAATCGTTTCCTTATCTTGTTATAGGCCACATCCATTTTAAGTTTCGTGAAGATCGTTCGTTTCCTTCTGGGTGAATGTATTTTTTTTTTTCGTGACAGAGTGTATTTCAACTTTTGAACACAGTTCAGTTTGCGCGACACTTAATCACTCTTAGTGATTCTGATTTTGAGCTGAAAATTTAAGTTTAAGTCTAAGCATTAGAAAACATTTAATGAGATTCAAAAATAGTGGGAAAAAAATATTTGTTCGTTTTTTCGAAATCTAAATTGCCCTCTATCGGCATTTTTTAAACTACACCTTCAAAATTTATTTTCAAGAAAATACTAATAAAAAGAATAACACCCTAAATAACACCCTTATTTTTGGCATTATATTGTCTGTCCTAATGTGTACTATCACCCCTTAAAGTTTTTCCCAAGATTTCAGAAACACCCTGTATTTTGGTATAAAGGAAACTACAAACATTTGGTACCAATTCTCAACTGTCACCAACGCAGGCCGAACAAGTTTCTTAAAAAATGTAAAAGTCGACATACCCTACTGAATAATCCCGAATGGCGGTTCATCTTGCATAAATACTTAAATTAGGAGTATTTGAAGGGGTTTTTCAAATTCAATTTAAAAGAAATAGCTATCTAGTATCGTAACTAATGTTAGGTACTTCAACTAATCCTATATAGTAGTTTTAGAGGACACTGGAGACGCTGTTTCCTACTTAACTTGATCGGAAACCAACTTATTCCTCCATAAATAAAAGGCAAAATAAGATGGAGAAATCTAAACATAATTGTTAAGCATTCAACAGTATCATTTGCGATAGTTGTAGGCACAGAATTATGGATTTAAGTTACTGAGACATTACGATGAAAGATATTTGTATAACTAAGTTTCAATAATTCGGTAGTTCATAGTCCAGCGTATTGAATTGAGCAGCTGCCGAGAAAATCAAATAGTTCAAAGTTTTAATCTGTATCCAGTATCCTGGATGAATTAGGTTTTCACTGAAACTGTCAGGTTTTGTGTTTTCACTTTATATGCCCTGAAGTCTATGAATGTAATTTATGTAAAATAATAACTTTTTTAATTTCAATTTTATTGCAGATGTCTGATCGCGATGAGATATTCATCGACGAAGCTCCTCTGCTTGTTTTCCGTGTCATAGGCTGCACAGTTGTTACTTTGCTTGTTGGTTTTACCATCATCATATATGTTACGTCAGGGTATGAGTATTATTCCAATGTATTCTTTGTATGTAATCAGTGAAATATTCAAGCGGATGGTTTTTTAAAAAACTCTGTCAATAATTAGAGACGTTGGTGTTGTTTTTTATCGTAACTGGTCTAGCCAATAGACAATACCAGCTCCGTGAGTTAGAAGAAGTTCAAAAAATCTAAAACAAGAAGAGCACTCAATCTTAAATCTTCCTTCTCTAAACCCAAGTTGCAGATGAGCTGATCTTTAGCAATTATCGAGTTGCAGCACTTTATTCGGATAAGAATCTTTTCGACCCTTGAGACATCTAAGGCACTAACTTTAAATGTCCACTAAATCTGCCGAAAGAACATATCTGCAGAAATGAAATTTTGAGATATTTGAAGAAACGCGTTTTAGATTCCTTACTAACAATAGCGGAATCTGAAATTTATGGTTTCTGCGTGCTTTATTTTCTGCGTAAATCAAGTACTCAATGTTGTACAATAAAGCAGGCTGAAATAATGAAATAAAAAGAAAAGAAAAAGTTGCTGATACTGCTCCTTCCCTTCTTACGACATTACTACTCTTGATATTGCAGTTTGTTGTTCATTGTTACCTTCAAAATTCAGAGCACCTCTCGGCTGCTTGCCACTGTATCAAATGTGTGCAGGCCAATACTTACAGTGGCTCCCAAACGTGTTCGTACACTTTGAAATTTTTTAGTAAAACCAAAATAATCCGAAACTGAATTCAAATATGAAGTCCAATATTTTTTCACATCATTCCTATGTCATTCTAAATACAACCCATTGGTTTTTTCAAAATTTTGACGGAACTTCTTTTTGAAATGGGTCATAAAACGAAGAGACAGAGAAATAACACGTCACATAAGTCATCGTACATTCGAACATTTTCGAATAAATTCATGATTAAAATTATCATATGCCGTTTTATTTATATTTTTGCATTATGTTGACCCTTATAAGTCATTTGGCTTTAGTTTTTTGTTTATTTATTCCTTAGTATTATGCTTATTACTATAAAATCACTGGTATTCGTAAAAAACCACAAACACCACTCAAAATTTCCCACAGTAGCGGTAAATTGGTTTGAAATGTCTCTAAATTAGTTAATTTATTTGTTTGTTTCGTAAAGTGCTGGATAAAATGCCTTAAAGAAAGGAATCGGACCGAAAACAAGGTCAACCGGCAAAGTTGACAAAACGTGATCGGATATTTAAAGTTAAAAAAATTATGAAAAATACACATTTGAGTGCTGTAAAAGTTTCTACATAATTAAAAGAAAAATTTTACGTTTAATTTTCACCTAAAATTTTCCGCCAAGTTCTCTGATTAGCTGGATTAAATGGGGCGTCTTCCCGCAGAAATTTTCTTGGTCGTGCGAAAAACAGAAAGCTTACGCTTTTCATCGCAAAATCAATGATAAATAAGCTCAAAACGTTTTGGAACAACGTCTTACTTACAGATAAAAATGAATTCAACATTTTTGGTTAATTTTTTGTATAATTGTAAGTAGAAGAAAAAAAATAGGAGCTTAATCTTAAGAACTTAGTTGGATAGGTTAATCAGGACGGTGGAGGTGTTCTAGTGTGAGGGTGCATATCAGCATCAGGACTTGGTAGTTTGTAATTTTTTGATGAAATAATGAATCATGCTGTTCCTTTAATTATTTTAAAAACCAATTTTGAACTCTTAGCCAAAAATTTGGTTATTGGAAACAACTTTGTTTTGTTTTTTTATCAAGATAACGATAAGAAGCACACGGTTTTCAACGTTTGCCTCTAGTGATTCGAAAATTGTCCAAAAGTTAAGAAAATACCTCCTCAATCTCCGGGTTTGAACTTAATGTAACGTGTTTAGAGATATATGGAGGCTAGATTACGAAAATACGGCTTCAAAACGAAAATAGAGCTAGAAACAGTAAGACTCGAAGTGTGGTTGAACACTTACTCAGAAATGACGCAAAAAAAAAAAAAGAAAGAAAAAGAATGAAATCTATTCCCAGACGTTAAAAAGGTGTTATGAATACTGTATGATATTCTACTAATCGATAACTTAGTAAAAAGTCAGATTATTCAATAATATATAGAGATTTTATAAAGTGTACGAAGACTTTTGTGAGATAAAATTTCCGGCACTTTTGGGTTTTTGATTTTTTGAAAATTAAGTTTTAATATTTT
Source organism: Uloborus diversus (assembly GCF_026930045.1). Lineage (NCBI taxonomy): Eukaryota > Metazoa > Arthropoda > Arachnida > Araneae > Uloboridae > Uloborus > Uloborus diversus. Next base: position 132,855,211 of record NC_072732.1, read on the forward strand.
TTAAAAACTTTTCATGTAATTTTGTTAAAAATGATCATAGATTTTATAATTAAATAACTATTCCGAAATATTAATTCTAACCAATGAATTGGGGCTTATTTCGTTGAAAGTCGTAGGTATACGAAGACTTTTGGGAGCCACTGTATATATATATAGTTACTAGTGTATATTTCTTTCATTTCTATAAAATAATAATAATAATAATTAACACATGCATAGATAGATTTCACATATGAAATCTATCATGGAAGAGCACTAGTGGGGCATGTGGGTGTTTTTTCACCTAATTTCAGAAAGAAAAAAAATAAGTAAAAACAAAAAAAAAACCGACTTCGTAAAACCCAAAAAAAGAAAAAAAAAAAACTAAAAAGAAAAAAATATAAGCCCAGTAGTTTAGAATGTTGTTAAGTAATGGAGTGTGGGTCAAAGTGAAATGGTTAAGATAATTAAACTTTTTCAAAATTAACAAATCGGAAATTCGTTTTGAAAATTACAGTACGTAAAGAAAGAACATTGTATTTTATAATAAAACTTGCGTTGAAACAGTATTTTTAATTTTTGGTAGTAAGTTTGAGCCTTCAAAAACAAGTGGAATTTTTTTCCTTTTTTTTCCATAGGGCAAAGTGAAAAATAAAATGTTTTTCTAATGAAATATTTTTTATTCGATTACAAAACATATTTTTGATCAAAAGAATCAGTAAATAAAAGGTTGAATGAATAAATGAAAAGATAATGAAACAATAAAGAAACAATTAAATGAATAAATCAATTAATATATTATAGAAGAAAAATAAATGAGCGAGTAAAAGAATGAATGAATAAAAAAAAGTGAATGAATGAATAAATATAAGTGAATGAATAAATGAAGGAATGTAAATAAATTAATTAATAAGCGAAAACGTAAGTGATTTATATTAATGTTTGAGTGAGTAAATGAAACAAACTATTTCACTTTGCCCCATCCACTTTGCCCCGTATGTACTTGACTAATTGTACAATTTATTTTAAATACGAATAAACTTAATATTGACTAAACTAATGCTGCATTGAATATTAGGAGGACTCAATTAATATTTCAAACGTTAATAACAAGAACTTTATCATTTTATATTTACAAAAATAATTTTTGACTTACAAAAAAATGTTACAATAAGAGTATCAATTTTTTTAAACTGCCTGTAATACCAAAGTCTTGAATCTTCGGCGTTACTTTTTTCCTGACTGAAATAGACTACATATGATAATACATAGTTAAAATAATACCAGATAGGTAGAGCTAAGAGCTGAGCAAATATTTCACCATTTCACTTTACCCCATGTTTCCCTACTACTGAATAACTACACCATTAAAATAGCTTTATAATCGATACACACATAAGACAAATCATAAATTCAAAAGCAGAATAGAAGGATCAACAGTCGGGGTCCATTAAAATTTTACGGGGTTCCTTAATTAGTCAAAAAAGAATGGGACACGTCTGTTGATCCTTCTATTCTGCTTTTGAATTTATGATTTGTCTTATGTGTGTATCCACTATAAATCTATTTCAATTGTGGATTTATTCATTAGTGCTTAATAACATTTTAAACTACTTGACTTATATTTTTTTATAGTTTTTTTTTGGTTTTTACGCAGTTGGTTTTTTTGTTTTTATTTAATAATTATTTTTTATTTTGCACTTTTTAGTTGATTTTCATTGACTTAGTTATTGCGATTATAGGACGGTAAATTTCGCAATCTTGTCCTTTTATTGAGAGAGTTTATATCGTGAGCATTACTAAGTAACTTGCGGTGGTCTAAACTACTGATTGTTAGTCCCTTAGGAACCTAACTCGGCTTAAAGCTACATATGCTGGACCTTTAGCAAAAATGCGCGAACTTGAACCAACCACAGCTATATTAACAGCCTGTATAATTCACGAGCTCGGAATCGTCGTCAGTCAAATCTTTCTCGTAAAACTAAAAAAGCCCGGCAAGGAAGTACACGTCGCGAAACTCAGTTCCCTGAATCACGAGAAAAACAAATGCAACATGTTAGCGATGAAAATTGAATTAGTAGACTTATTAAACAAAAAAAATTCAGCGTGTGACACGATCCCGACTGAGAATACTGCGACTGGTTGTTGATATGGTGAATTTTGATTACTGTCATGTAATTAGTGGCACAAATCGATTGATGTAAGAATCATCAAAACTGACCTAGGCGTTTAGCCTCTACAACGCTACATAGGAGCAAACATACATACATACATACATAGACTCATAAACACATTACACTCCTTTGCGTCGTACACGCGCAGTCGGGTAAAAAAGAACGAAGGAATCTTGAAATTCTGAAATGGGTGTCAAGTGGCTGATTTTTTTTTTTTTTTTGAAGGGGGAGGTTGGGGGGAGATTTTTGCTGTTAAAGTCATTATATTTGTGTATTTCGAAAGTGAAAACTGTGGCCAAGTTTGAAGAGGAAAAACCATCTCATACAGTTTCTTTTTGCAGGGAGAACAAATTGCCTAGTATAATATTTAGGCATCCCCGTAGTTTCTTAGTGGTTTGACTAACAAGGTAGATGAAATATGATTGTTTCGCATTATGAAAGACCTCCAGTCACAGCGAAACATGGGGCCGGGGGGGGGGGGGGACATTTTATGATATCCTTATGCAGTTCTAACTAAATGCAGAAGACTTATGCAGTTCTAATGAGTATTTTTTATGTACAACTGCATAAAGTAAAGTTAATAGTCTTGACAGTTACTCATTTCTGTGACAAACATTGTGTGTTCAAATATTTCTGACTTTTGAAGCTGAAGGTTTTTTGGTAAATGAGGGTAGATATCAGCACTCATGTGAAAATAGATACATGAATTCACTAATCATTTGAAAGTTTTCAAAAGTTGTTCTTTTGTAGATCCTAATTGCTGCAGATCATCAAGTGGTTCTCAAATTTTAAGAGGCCAGACATTCTCGATTTGCCGAAAGGAAAACCAAATTTCGCCGAATGATGATAATTTTGCAGAAAAGAACTCCAAATTTTTCCAAATAAGGAACTTTTTAGAAGGTCACAGAGACCTCTCGTGCCCTCCTATCAGGAAGCCCTTGTCACTTTTTCTTCTTCTTCTTTAGGTGTGTAACAGCCTGTAACAAGTCTAAACTGCCTGAAAAGCACGCTTCCTCCAACTCAAAACAACTCTTTGCCAGTTTTTTATTTTTAGAATTTTGAGGTCGTTTTCGGTATTATCCAGTTTTTGAATCCCACAAGGTTTCTCCAAAAAACTATTCGTCTTAAATTTGCTTATTCTGGTAGGGTTATTTTCAGGAGTTCTAAAGACGTGGCCGAGTCATCTCAGTCTACTGCTTCGGATGACTTGTGTTACTTGAGGCTCTTTGTTAGTCTACATAGTTCAAAATTGCATCTGATTCGTCAACACCCTTGATCCTTAACATATCTGAAAATATTTCAGCGAACTTTACTTTCAAAAGTTTTCAGGGCGCGTTGGGTGTCTAAGTTTAAATGTCCAGGTTTCAGTTGCATATTGTAGCACGGGTAGAATAAGTGGCTTGTATAATCTCAGTTTAGTTTTTTGGCTGGCAACTTTGGACCTTAATTGTTTTTTCAGTACGAAAAACACTTATTAGCAAATTTTTGATTGGTTGTAAATTTAGGCTTTCAGTTTATTTTGGTCATTCATTATTTTTCCGAGGTATTTAAAGTAACTAACCTTTCAAAGGTAAGACCGTTTATGCAAAAAGGGATGTAGTTTCCAGGCGATTACAAGATTTCCATAAACTTGAACTTTATTATCATTAATTCGTAAACCAATCTAAATCAGTCTTTCTGTTTCAGGTTGTGTTGTGGTACCTACGCAAAATCCAACCCAAACATCAAAAGAATTTTCAAACTTTTAAAGCTGTATTAACTTAAAATTGAGTATCGTTACTAGGGATTGCAATACCGAACAAAGAATGCAATACCGGTATTCGGTATTTTTTTTAACGTGATACCGGAATACCGGTATTAATACCAGTATTAGAAATTTCCCAAAAAAACATTCAAAAACATAATGTTTCGTTGCCGTAATTTATTATTTTGTGTGAAAAGTGCATTGTTTGCATATTGTGAACTAAAACTTGTAAAATAAAGGAACAAATATCATTGTAAAAAACCAATAATAGCAAGAAATATATTGCATCAATTTAATTGCCAATAAGCCTGGAACTCAGTTCAGTGTTCAGTCAATTTACTTCTGTTAAAAATATTCTTTCTGAATTCACGCAGACCAATGCTACTGTTAATTATGTGCCATACACGTCCTGTAGCTGCCTGGAAGTCCTTCATCTTTAAATAATTTGATCTTTAACTTTAAATATTTTTTCTGAGTGTGCGTGTTTCGTTTGTACTGTGGGAAGTTTTTTATCATTATTATTTATAGCTGAACAGTTACTATTTTATCTGTAGCAAATGTTCTTTGAGCGACAATTCTTTTCTAGTATTAACATAATCTTCAACAATTTCCTCTTGGTCACAATAGGTTTGGTTTTGCTTTTTATTAACCCTTTGGTTTGAAATTGACGAAGAATTTGATCTATTTAGTTTCTCTTTATTTTGCGCTGTCTTTTCGAAATTCTTTACAATTAGTATATAAGCTTCTGCAAATATGTTCCAACTGATTATGCCTTTTACCTCTTTGCAAATGTTCAAGGTATTATAGGGCAACTTAATGGGTAACTGACTGACATTTTTACTGCTAAACAGTGTGTATTTTGTAACATTCAACGCAAAATATACGTTGTGCAAACGATCTTTTCTCCTGGATTATTGTATTTTTTTAAGCTAGATAAAATAGTATAATTGAATTCTTAAAAATATTTTTTGGATGATTAAAAAAAAAAGAATTTTTCAAAAGTACGGTAACTGACTGACAAGGCACTTTTAAAATGTCAGTCTGTTACCATTTTTTTAACTAATTTTTAAAAATCAACTGAAATGTATTTAGAGAATTTAATTTGATCATTAAATTAAGCTTAAAAAATACAATAATAGAGGAGAAAAAATTGTTTGCACGATGTATATTTTGCGTTGAATGTTGCAAAGTACACACTGTTCTGCTCTAAACATGTCAGTCAGTTACTTGTGGAATAGGGAAGTCTTCGATTTTTCAATTTTATTTTTATATGATAGAGTAACATGTATGAACATCATAGGGGAAAAAAAATTTGCGATACGATAAGTAGTTTTTTTTAAATTAATTTTTAAATTTCAATCTCTTGTGATGTCAAATGACATAGGAAGTGACGTCATGCTCTCTTCCGATAGGGGAGAAGCCGAAGGTCACGCATTCGACTTCGAAGACGAAATGTAAAAGGCTTATCTCCTCGCATTTAACTCCTCGCGTTTCTGGAACATTAAACCTCTCATCCTCTCAGAAATATTCGAATATCCTCAATTATGTTACATGAGGAAGATTATTTAGATTGTGCTTTAACGAATCCGGTCTCCATAGTGTGTTCAAAAGGATTATTGAATTTCTAAAAAATAAAAATATCTGCACGCGCAAAATGTTTCTAGCGAAAACAAGGGATCTTCGGCGGAAGGCTGCCCATTCGCGCCCTGTGACGTAGGCTCGTGACGTTTCAGAAACGCGGACTTTTGCGCGTGGATTTTTAAAAATTCATTAAAAATCAATCACGTTGTTTTAAAATTCGTCGATGGTGAATTTTTTAGTTTTGAGGGTCAATTAACAATATCCAATAGCCAAAATATGAACATTTAATAGGTTGCAACTTCCCTATTGCCCTATGAATATTATCTCGCTTGGTATAAAGCTGAATAGCAAGGCAGAACAGCACGCTACTTTCGGTGACAACAAATTACTGTTCGACTGTTTGTTATACCAATGAGAAATTTTTTTCTCAAAATTCGGTACAGTTGAAAGAATTATTTATATATATAATATATATATATATATATATATATATATATATATATATATATATATATATATATATTTATATATATATAATATATATATATATATATATATATATATATATATATATATTATATATATATATATATATATATATATATATATATATATATATATATATATATATATATATATATATATATATTATATATATATATATATTTATATATATATATATATATATATATATATATATATATATATATATATATATATATATATATATATATATATATATATATATATATATATATATATTTATATATATAGAAACATAATGAATTGCTGCAAAAGATGGTTGGAATAACTTGTTCACAACACATTCGCAACATTCGCAATCGCAATTAAAATTAGTTTCAAATATGGGACAAGTCAAGGATATGGAGAAAATAAAAACGTGATTCACATAAACTCACGAAAGTGCGATTCATCACACCATCTGCAGATGAAAATATAATTTTGAAATCTTTTCGCAACTTTTATTCATATATAGTCTGTAAATTGTGCTTTTGAAGCGAAATTTTTTCTTCAATATATTTATTTTGAAGCTGTCTCATCAAAAAAGAAATTTATACCTAAAAAAATCCCAGTAGATATATCGTCGCCTCAGAGCGGCAGTAAGACATCTTAACTGCAGGACAATAATAAAATACCCTACTGTTGCTCTGAGGCAACAATATCTAATTAGTTAAATTTGAAAACCTTTTGATTAAAAACCATTTATTATTTTTAGCTAATACCGAAAATACCGGTATTCTACTCCTTCAAATACCGGTATTACGAAATTGCAAACACCAAATACCGGTATTCGGTATTGCAGTCACTAATCGTTACTAAATTTATAATTATGTGTGGAACTGCATTTCAACTGCTTAAAAAAGTAGAAATATGTTAAAATGTGCCCCCCCCCCCCATCTATCTTTCATAAAAAGGAACAATCTTATATAGTCTACCTTGTTAGCCAGACTTCTAAAAAACAATGGCGGTGCCTAAATATTACACGAAACAATTCGTTCAGCCTGTAGTGTTAAATAATATGTATGATTATATCAATATCCATAGAATGCACACAATTTCTCACCAATTTTATTTTTTGAAATGTAAAATATTTTAATGTTAAATTCTCAATTCTGAAATCTGAATATTTTTTGTTTGTTTTCAATTATCTCAAATACTTACATTTAGAATTCCTTTTTTTTCCGCAATATTATTACTTTATCATGTCACATAAAGGAATGCTCAGGATGTAATTCACTTTACTGAATAGTAAGCAGCAAGAAAGCCTGATTTATCTGCATGACTTCATTGAAAGCGAAGTTTTCAGTATGATTTATACTGCAGTTTAAAGGAAACAGCTAGTTAAATTCAAGCATATAAGCAAACCTCAGCAAAAAGAATTTTTATGAATTTCTTTTATTATTTTCTTTTTAGAAACGACATGTCAACATGTCAACTCCTATCGAAACGTTTGCAGCATGGAATATATGGATATCGACGCGATATCATAGTTGCTTCTATGTAAAAATGTCGGCAAAAAAAAAAAAAAAGACATTAATTTACCAAAAAAAAAAAAGACGTTTTAAAGCTCTAAAACTGGGAAAATTTCAATATAGCTTTTGTAATACTTTTTTTTTAAACTATAAGTACTGAAACGGGAAATGAAAAGTTCTTGTAAAGAGAATATGTTGTTAATGAAAATAAGATCAGTAAGTGAAAATGAGATCAGTAATTTCTTACGATTAATAATTTAACTATATTTCAGGATGTTTCACCTAGACTGTTTAGCACAAATCTGTTCAGAAGTCTGCATTTTCGTTGCGTACATGCTTATCCTATTAACAACAACAGAAAAGTTCCGAATAAATCCAGTAAGTAGGTTTCAATTTTTGAAGCCATGAAATAATGTGGAGTGTTTATCCTATTGTTACAAAAATATCTTTCATTCTAGTATTTGTTTGCTGTAGAGAAAATTTCCAGTACATTTTTTTGACGCTAAGAAAATTTCAGAAGCATTTGATGAACAATTTTTTGTTGCTTAATTTCATATTATTTGGCTCTTTTTTTCTCCCTCCTCTCTTCGCTAGAGAAACAAAATTTTTTTACTGAGGCTAATTTAAAATCTTGTGCGTCGCTGATATTTATATAAAAATATTTTAAATTTTTATTGAGAAATATATGAAGTATGTAGACGGTTTAACTGTAATTTTTATGACATTTCTGTTTAGAAAATGAACTCCATGAAAAAACACTAGTTAATGTGAATTTTAAAAGCATAAAAATTTGTATGAGTTTTTGAATTTTCACTTACTTGTATTCAAGTGCAATTTGTGAATAATTTAACAATGATTTCTAAATTCATAAAAAAAATCAATTAAAAGAAATCACACTAGAACTTGAGTTATTGCAAATAACTATAGTTGATAGTAAAAAAAAAACGAAATTGAACAGTTTTTTTCAGAAAACAACATTTTAAAAAAATTATTAGATGAATTGGCAACATTAACTTTCTTCTACAAAATTCCAAAGAGGAAGCTACTACATTATTAAAAATTCAGGAAACTTTTATGGTAAATATTACTGTAAAATGGAGTATTTACAGTACAGAAAAAAATTACATTAAATTGTCCACAACGTTGCCAATTGATACACCACGTGACTTACAGTGTGAAAAAGAAAACACCGTACTTCCCCTTACTCGACGTGTCCCAGATTGTATGGTGGTCAGCAAAGCAGCCTGCCATTACGAAGGTCTCAACTGCGAATCTACTGCTCGCATGTTGCGTTTTTTAACTCTCGTTTAATTTATCGTAAACTTTTACAGTAAAATATGATTTTACGGTAAAAGGTACTGGCAACATTGATGCCACTAACTTTTATTGTGAAATGTCAGGATTTATTTTAACAGTGTAGAAAGTTTTGTAATTGTTCACTGGTTAGACGCGTCCAACCAGTAGGTTGGTGTCTCACTTTTCATTTAACCAAAAAATAAAAAATCTGAAGCAGAAACATTGAAATTCCTCCACTTTCTTTTTTTCTTTTCGTCTATCAAAAAAAAAAAGTTTTCAATAGTATATGGCAAATGCTAAGAATTTGAGCAACACAATATTTTTTTGAAAATGAAATTGAGGTTAGGGGCTGCCCATAAAGGATGTCACACTTTTTTTTTTCAACACATTTGACCCCTCCTCCCCTGTCACAAAGTGACGCACTTCACCTTATCCCCTCTCCCTTGTCGCATGACACGCTACATTGCCTGAACATATTGTAAAAAAATATATCATTTGTTTGAACCAAAATATGTAATGTGCCACTTCTTGCCCCCCTCCCTCCTCCTTGTCATAAACTCACAATTTCATGAACCCTCCTCCCATTAAAGCGTGACACCATTTGTCGACGACCCCTAAAGTGTTCATTTGCCGGTTCAACTACCCTACATTATCCTACATGCAAGCAGAAAAAGCTTTAAAAAACGAAGAAGAATGAATCTTTTTTCATTATTTCGTTAAAACAGTTGACGTAAACATCCATTCAAATCAGATTACATGTCTTGATTTTCGTTTAAGTTTTAGGGCAACTGACCTGTAACCCATAAAAGTTCTATTTGAATAAATTAAATACTCAACGTAACATAAAATTTGCACATGAGAAAGATATCGTAGAAAATTATATCATCTATAAAAGAGTGGGAAAATGAAAAAAAACCAATTACGAACACTTTTTAATATTTTCTTCTGTCAGATAAAATTTTTCGTTTTCATGAGAAGGGGGTATTATTCAATTTCAGATCACAAAGAATATTGATTCACGAATATTTAAGTGGAATTAATCAAGAAAATGAAAATGTTTTCTTACTTTTATAAAACTATTTTGTGAAGACTTTTAAATTTTGAGAATGTTTTTCGGGTTTTGGCTGAAGTTAAACTAGATTAATAATTGCTAATTTCTGTTTTATTTATTTATTTTCGTACCCAGCAACCTCCACTTTTGAATAGTTTTATGCCTCAACATAATCAAAATAGATGTAACTTGTGAATTATATTACACATAAGCCAATATTGAATTATGTTACCCATAAGTTTCTCACAGAAGAAAAATCTCTTTCCATAAAAATATACCGATAGAAATAGCGAAAGTGATGTTGACACAAAACAATGTTTTAGATCAAATAATTAGGAATGAGGTTATTTCCTTCAATCAAATGTAGTACTTAATTGATAGAATAAGTAAAAAAAAACATGGATTGAGAAAAAACATTTATTTTCCCAACGCTTAGTTTTTAATTATTTTTTTATGTCCGATTTTGAAAATAAGGCGTAGTCTTCATGACGTCACAAATGATGTACTTTGGCACATTTGTCTACCACGTTTCCCCGTTACGTGAATCAAGAAGCGAATTAAATATTGTATTTTTGAATGGCATCAGTGAATGGCATTTCATCATTTGTGATGTCATCGGCAGAAGCGTAAACAATAAAAGCCCACCTATTAATCCTATTAATTTTTTTAAAAATATTAAACTTAGTCAAACTATTTAAAAATGGTCAGATCCTATGTTTTAAGCATGTTTTTTAATACTTTTAAAATTTTGGAAGCGACCCCATTATATATATATATATATATATATATATATATAAATAAATAAATAAATAAATAAATAAATAAATATATATATATATATATATATATATATATATATATATATATATATATATATATATATATATATATATATATATATATATATATATATATATATATTAGGAGTAAAGAGTATTCATTTATGAGTTTGGAGAGGTAAATTCCCTCTGCAGCAAAAGTTAAATTTTTGTGCCCTACGTGTGGGAGGAAGGAGGGGCTACAAAATGAAATAATACAGGAAAAGTACAGGAACAAAAAGAAAAAAAAACAGCAACAAACGGAGAATAGTACTTCTTTTCCGTGGTCTGAAAATTGTGAATTCTGCTAGCGTTTTCAAAAATACAAGTTAAATTTGCAATGTTGTGCGATTTCTTGATAGAATCTGCATAATTCCTTCAAGTGCATATTTTTGAGTAACATAGTAGTTCTTCAATCGTATATTCGTCGTCACATGTTTTATTCATGCATTTATATAACTGAGAATTTTTATATTATTTCTCTAAAATCAAATTTTTTTTCTTTAGGGAATGTGCTTTGCAATATCCTTCTTTTTACATTTCCTGTTCCTCGGAGCTTTCGTCTTCTCTTTGTTGGAAGTGTTGTGCATTTCCCAAGTGTTGATAGCTTTTTTCCAAAAAAAATAGTTTTCTTACATCGAAGAGTGTGCTTCTCGTAGGTTGGGGTAAGTTCCAATCATAATATCCTGGCATCTAATACGAAATCTGGTGGGACAACGAAGAGTATATGCAGTGAAATCCCTTTTACAGCGAATGCCAATTCAACGAAATATCCATTTCAACAAAATAAAGTTTCTGTCTCGATTTATGATATTCTAGTTTAACCTAATAAGCTTCAGGAGGGTTAAGATATTTTATTGGAGGAGTAAAAAATCGGTAGTATTTTTGACCTAAATGGATGTTTTAAAAAAGCCACTTGTGGCACACATATGTCTCTGCAACGCATTGTTTGAAAGTTGACTTTAACGGTACAACAAATGACAGGTGATTGGAATGTGAATGGAAAAATTAAGGAGTATTTTTTGATGTAATGTAAAACCTTTGATATTTTGCTGCATTGTTCGTAGTTAAAAACACTTTTCTATATTTCCAGTTTTGTCGACTAGTCGTTTTTACTTAATCGAGGAAACAAACTGCCAAAGCTGGCAAGGTGGCGTAGTGGGAAGGTGTTGGCGCTCAAGTTTCGAATTCGGCTCAAAGTGGATGTTAACTTTCAGGAAATCATCGACGTCTATATCCTTCGATTATACATTTTGTGGATCCATTTGGCTTGGATACCCTTTGGCTTAAACTGTTTTCTAATGTAATTTGAATCATAAAAGCCCGGATGCTTCTATTTGGAGGGAGGAGGGGAGAAAAGTCTCCAGTGGAAAGGGCATCTTCCAACACGTAATGTTACATGAAAGATTGGTTACCATTCCCTGAGTAATGCACTTTTGTTATTTTTCTGCAAATGATGCGGTGCCGAAACAAAGCCACACAAAGAACAACAGCTCTACCCAAAAGTTAGTTTCTATGCAAGTCGGCTTCAGAGTGAATTTCTCTGTTGCGCCAAGTTTCGCATTATGTTGCAGAGAGCACTTTTTAAACTAATTTTATCCATAAATCTCACAAAAATTAGTTACAGGAAGTTTGTTTGAGCGGAAAAAAAATCTAAAGGAAAAACACAACGGAACGCTTTTTTTTTTTTTGGAACAAAAGAAATTTAAATATATTTGGCCACTGTGAAACGAGAAGGTAACGTTTTCTAAGTTGGTACTTCTTTATATGCCGAAAAACATATATAACAAATTAATATATATTTTTCGGCATTGTAAGATGAAAAATTGTACCTAAATACAACTGAACTATTCACTATTAATCAGAGGAAACAAAAAAAAAAGTCGATGTGAGTGAGGTCGGGGCTGCATAGGAGGCTTGTAGCAGTATTGCCGCGTTGAACTTGGCTAAAACTGAAAAGGAAGCGATTTGACTCGACCATAAATGGTTTAAGCATACTACTCTACTAATAATAATAATAACAAATAATACTGCTGTTGGGATTGAATACAGTCGCAACCGCTTATAACAATCAATGATTTAACGAGATCATGAATTCGAAGCAAATTAACTAACTTCTTTGCCACTGTACAGAAGAAAAAAAAAATGAATGTAAGTGTGAATGAATTTTTATAAATTTGTTTTTCACGAACCCATTTTTTACGAGCCCGTGGCTAATTACACTCGACTATTTTAGCATTTTTTATAACGTTTTTCAGGTTGTCCAGCTTTTCTTAGTGTCCTTGCAGCAAGTATATGGCATGAAAACTACGTTTCAAAGAAAAAGTAAGTATGAGTTTCCCCTTGATAATTCAAAAGGTTTTTTAATTTTTTTCTTTAAAATTCAAAGAATAAATATTCAGTAACGACTACAACTCGATAATAAACTTAAGATGCTCAGTTGGGTACAATCCTTTAACCATAGTATGAACTGGTAGTTGCAAGCATATTCATGTAGTAATCTGTGTTCAGTATGTACTGTGGACTCATAAATCTATATTATTGTTTTCAATAGAAATGCATTAAAAGTTAAAACGCATTCACAGACACACATACAGACTTTTATCATACATAAAGGTGTACTCCTAAAAAAAGTTAAGATAAATTTTAGGAAAACAAAAGAATAGTCCAAAATCTAATAACTAAATTAAATTTAATAAAATATAAAAATGTGTGTGGTGTGTATAAGCAAATAGTATGTTCTCCCAATAAAAATGTTAGAGCCCCATTTTAAAATATTAATTTATCTGAACAAGAGAAGAACACAGAAAGCGTAGATATGATTTCTGCGTCGTAATTTATGGTTTTGAGTTAATTTTTAATACATTTAGGCTATGAAAATAATCTACTAAAAATATGAAATGAGTAAAAGGTCCTTAATGGAGTGATGTATAAAACACTAAAGCTTTTTCTCTTCACCTAATACCGTTTTTATGCACAGGCCAAACAACAAAGCCCGAGGCACGTCACAAGCAGAGAACATATGTTACTATAAGAAGCGAATTTAAAAAAATAAATCTATTATAAAGAAACACAGTCTGTTTTTGTACACAAGCTCATCACGGGGGCTGCGGGAGATCACTGTCTTATGAAAATAATTTTTATACCGCCACCAAATTAAGTTAAGCAAGCTGCCAGTAATGGCAGTCTTTTGTAAAATGGTGAATAGCATAAAAAGCAAATTGTGTGAGGAGGTGAACCATCTAGCCGCTGAAGGCGACAAGTGCTTGTATAAAAACAAGAAGTAGTTAATAAGAAATAACTATTTTATTTTCCTATTTCTTTTTACATAAAAATTTTACTGTACACTCAAACCTGTTTTTGTGCGGTAACTTTCTATCAGGTTCGAACTCAATTGACGAAACTATTTGTGAAACGAGTGCAAGATAGTATCTTCAAGTGACAACAGGGGCACCCCCGAAGGGAGGACACTGTGATCTCCTAAAAATTTCATTATTCGGGAAATTTCGTCCAGCTATTCGGAAAAATTATCATCACTTGGTAATTTGATTTCGTTTGAAGAATCAATTCCTAGTTACTTCGTACTTTTTTTTTTAATTTTCTACGTGAGATTTTTTTATGCGATCTCTATCCACCTCATAAAAGACGAAAGTTTTTTTAACTGCATTGCAAATACAGTAGATCCCGATTATCCGGACTAATGTCGCGGATTGATAGTCCGGATAACCAAAAATCCGGATAGGACGGAGTTCCTCCTTCTAAATTCATCCCCTACTTAATTCAAAACACATGTAGGGATGCACCGGATAGTGATTTTGCCGGATACCGGATATCGGATATCCGATGCCCCCTTACCTGCCGGATTCGGATATCCAGGCCGGATATCCGGCATTTCGATTGCATTGCATGTTCGCATATTTTTCTACAACGTCGTTTCAAAACAATAAATCAAACTTGTTCCACATATCATTTCTTTAAAAACATGTTAAGTACATTCAAATGTACTTTTTTAGAGCCTCTATATTTTAATTTAGGAATTGTGCTATATATAAAATGAAACATTAAAATATTGTTTTATTTCGACAGATTTTTTTCGAAAGAGACAAACTTTCGGCAAAAATTAATTCTGTATGTAATGTACACATGGTTTAAACTTTTAATTGTCCATAGTTGAAATCGTAAAGGTCGTATGATGAGTCGTATTTGTTATTAGATTTGCATGACGTGTAGAAATTTTTTTAAACTTCATCATAAAGTAGTACATTTTCTTGTTTCCAATTTAGAAACAACAAAAAATAAAACTTTGCTTTGAAATCATTTTTATTACAGATAATACACGTGTAAAATTTTTCTAACATACAAGTTAAAAAAGAAAATATTAAAACAGGGCCATTTTGACTCAAAAAATAAATAAATAAGCTTAAATAATCAACTTAAAATTTTACTTTAATTCCAGAAATAAAGGTACATTTTCTCTAAAGATGCAAATTAGTATCTTAAATACAGGGGTGCCCCCCTAAGAGCAAGGGCCCACCCCCTAAAAACCATAAATACCCCCCAAAAAAGAGAAAATACCCCTAAAACACCCCCCCTAGGTGGGCAACCCAGTTAACAAATTAATAAACTTATACTAAAATAATCAACTGAAAATTTCACTTTAATTCCAGAAAACAAAGATTGACTCTCTCTAAAAATGCAAATTAGCATCTTAAATACAGGGGTGCCCCCCTAAGAGCAAGGGCTCACCCCCTAAAAATCATAAATACCCACCCCCAAATAGAAAGTCCCCCAAAAGAGAGAAAAATTCTCCTAAACATCCCCCCCTAGGTGGGCACCCCAGTTAACAAATTAATAAACTTATGCTAAAATAATCAACTGAATTTTTTTTTAATTCCAGAAAACAAAGATTCACTCTCTTAAAAGATGCAAATTAACATCTTAAATACAGTATTAAGAGTCATTCTCAATGCGTTCACTTTTTAAAAACGAATTAATAAGCAAATATAATTTCGAAAATAGTTCGTTTGTACAACTGCGCGCGCTGGGTGCAAGCATCGACTACGTCATTGGTCACTACACATTGGTTTCTTGATGGTTCTTCATCCTTTTAGTATCACTGAAAACGAAAGTTTTCACACCGTACTACTCTAAACATTGCTTTGTTTCAGTGCAACTATTCCATATTTTTCATTAGTTTCTTTCATTCTTCGTTTTAATGTACATGAGATATGGCACCAAAGCGTGCATTATGAAATTATTAATACACTGTAACTATATTATTGTTTTATTTACATGTCTCCCTCACCATTAATTTTGTACATCGTAACAGAGTTTTATGTTGAATAATACAGCTTTTTTTATGCAAGAAATGGTAAAATATAGTTAAGAAATGGTTCAAAATAGTGTGAGAGGTGTTTACAAATGCCTAAAATTTTCTAGTGTGTTTCTAAAAATCCGAATTCATACATTTTTCTACTACGCTAAATTTCAACGTACGCGAGAGAAGTAGTGTAATGCATTCCTCCCGCAAGTCGGAACTTGACTGTATTTTAATTTTCAACACGGCCGCTCCTCCAACTTCAAGTGCTTTGATATGAACCATTTCAAGGTCGACTTTTCACTTCAGCGTGTTGAGAGCCATTATTTTGAAATTCAGACAAAAACGGAAATTTTGGCAGTGACCATTTTTGATTTTCCTAATTTTTTTATATGTCAAAGTAGGTCATGAGAAATGAACATTCTGAAATTTTTAGCCTTCCAAATATTTTTTTTCGCTCGTTAAAAATTTCCAAAGTTTGAGGTTTTTCAGTGCATTTTTAGAAAAATTCTAAAAGTCGCATTTCAGTGCGTTATAGCTCTTTACAGAAACACCACCTCACGGTTATGTTTACATTTATTGGTTGCACTGCATCTAGTGATGATGACTTCATAGTTATTTTGTTTAGGGGTTGTTCCTTTCTTCAGATAAGGGGTCGCAAAGTATGGAGTTTATCCGTTTTCGTGCATGTTTAACATGCGTTATTACCACCAAAAAGCCACTCCCCGAAAAGAATGTAACATATACTGAAAGTTTATACCATGAAGAGAGCAAATGGCACAAAATTTGTTTGAGGTTTAATTTTTTTAAGGAGAAAAATACCCTGATATTTTTTAAATTTTCAAAAATTGTGCTTTTTTGATCGCAATTAACTCAAAACAGCATCACTAAGAAGAAAAAAAACCTTTTATATATTATGGTACCTGGCTATGTGTAAAACATCATGAAAAAGAAAGCAGCATGGGATCTCTTCTTGTTTTCCAGAAAATGTTTTTTTGTAGCTCATTTTATGCGTTTTCTCGTACGTAAAACATGTGTCCAGTATGCAGATTAGATCTGCTAAAACTTAACGGATGTAGTAAGAATGTATATATGTGTGTATAGAGAGAGAGAGGAAAAGACTAGCAATATACTTTATTTTTCTGATTTTTACAAATTCATGGTATTTTAATTGTAGGTAAATCAGAAAACGATCAATCGATATATATATATATATATATATATATATATATATATATATATATATATATATATATATATATATATATATATATATATATATATATATATATATATATATATATATATATATATATATATATATATATATATATATATATATATATATATATATATATACATACATATATATATATGTGTGTGTGTGTGTGTATTGATTTATCGCATCAATCCCAAAATAATTCTTTCGTATTTATGTCCATAGCAGTGGAAGAAATTTCATTAACAATATTTGCTTCACTTTCCTCTAAATGTCTATTTTTTATGTCATCTTTAAACACCTCTGAAAGGTTGTCGATTCTTCATAACTCAGTATTTTTCTTTTTTTTTTTTTTGCTTTGTATATCGGCTAAAAGCAGCTTGAATTTGACTTTTTGTCAGATATTCGTTCGATTGGAATAATTTTATGTCTTCAATCATCTCTGTTCTCATTGCATGTTCTACTTGGTCGGGCGTCTGTTTTCTTCCGGTTTTCTCACCATAAAGGAACTTTTCATAAAAAAACTTTTTTTGTTTCAATGAAAATCGTGTACTTTTACAAGTTGGGCGAGCCCACCCCTCACATGAGATTTTCAAAATGTTTTCTTCGTTGTTTTCTCCTTGATGACTGGTAGATGCCTGACCAAGACCATAAGAAACAGAACTTTTATGTCCTTGCAGCATGTTGACGTGGTTTTTCTTTATTCCATCAGACGATGTTGCTACTTTTACATAACTGTGTTTTAAAGAGTAAATGTGCTGTTCGTAGTCATCTTTTTTGAGAAATGTGCTCATGCAATCTGGTTCTTAGCAGAAATAGGAAGCAGCATACTCCCTGTCCAATGTTCATCGTTTCTGTGCTTTGACAATGCTTTGTAGACGTTGATATTCCGCAGAAGAGAATTCCGAAATAACTGAGTGACCAGATTTAAATAAAGCATCTTCTGTAAATGAAATTTCCTTTCCTTTACCGACGTCGAAATACTGCCATACTTTTAATCCCGAGTTGTTTATTTCCACCGAATGATATAAATTTATATTTTTGATTTTCTGAAATTTACATATTGTTTTTGCGTTATTAAAAAGTACCATCAATTTGTAAAAATCAAAAAAATAAAGTATTGCTAGTCTCTTTCTCTCTCGCTCTATACACACACATATATATTCTTACTACATGCTTTAAGTTTTAGCAGATCTAATCTGCATACTGGACACACGTTTTACGTACGAGAAAACGCATAAAATGAGCTACAAAAAAAAATATTTTCTGAAAAACAAGAAGAGATCCCATGCTGCTTTCTTTTTCATGATGTTTTACACATAGCCAGGTACCATAATATTTAAAATTTTTTTCCCTAGTGATGCTGTTTTGAGTTAATTGCGATCAAAAAAGCACAATTTTTGAAAATTTGAAAAATATCAGGGTATTTTTCTCCTAAAAAAAAATTAACCTCAAACAAATTTTGTGCCATTTACTCTCTTCATAGTATTAACTTTCAGTATATGTTACATTTTTTTCGGGGGGGGGGGGGTGGCTTTTTGGGGGAAATAACGCAGGCTAAACTTGCGCGAAAATGGATAAAATCCATACTTTGCGACCCCTTATCTGAAGAAAACAGCAACCCCCAACCAAAATAACTATGAAGTCATTATGACTAGATACAGTACAACCAATAAATATAAACATAACCGTGAGGTGGTGTTTCTGTACAGAGCTATAGCGCACTGAAATGCGACTTTTAGAATTTTTATAAAAATGCACTGCAAAACCTCAAACTTTGGGAATTTTTAACGAACGAAAAAATTTTTCTGGAAGGCTAAAAGTTTCAGAATGTTCACTTCTCATAACCAACTTTGACATATAAAAAAATTAGAAAAATTAAAAATGGTCACTGCCACACCTTGTCTGAACTTCAAAATAATGGCTCTTAAAGCAGATCGAGTGAGAGAGGGAGGGAGAAATTATTGGCAACATACCGTCAGCAGATTCGCAAAGGAGAGGGGGGGGGGGGACGCGAGGGAATGCCAGAAGCTAGGTTGGGGGAATGCCAGAAGCTAGGTTTGAAGAGGAATGGTCGTTTTTGAAGCAGCAATTAAAAGAGAAAGTATCATCGAAAAGTTTATGAAACAGTGAAAGCTTTAACTGGAATTTTTGCAAAAGTAAATTCAAAATGAAACCCTCATTTCGTACCGGATAACCCCACATCAACCCCGGATATCTCTCACATTTTTACCGGATAACTGCCCGGATATCCTGCAAAAAACTATCGGATATCCGGATCCGGAGTGGCTTGCCGGATCGGATACCTCATAGTTCCGGATAGTTAAAAAATCAGCCGGATAGGCCGGATACCGGATAGTTACCGGATATCCGGTGCATCTCTAGTAATTACATATTTTAGATAAAATACGAAAGCAGATATAGTACTTACTGTTTTATTTAATAGATAAGTGTCGTGTGCAAAAGTGACCGCGAGACAGCTTCTAACTAATGTGCCACCTTTGCCTTTGTTATTGGGGGATCAGAACGCACGGAGGTTGCGGGGCGCGGTAGCAAATGAAAAACATTTTAGTATTCTTTATTTTCCCCATGCACTTCCATGATCAGTTTTACAAATGACTGATGAGTCCGGATAGTCGCGAGCCGGATAATCGAGAGTCTATTTTTATAACTACTCATGAAGTTTCGAACACTTTTTTTAATGCAATTTCTTTAATTCGGTACCTATCTACCGTACAAAAACAGGTTTGGATGAATTACATTTAACTTCATGCAGATGTTTCCATCAGTGATAATCGAATATTTTTGTCTGTTTCTAACATAACCAGTTTTTTAGATTCATCTTTTGTTTTTGCAGTTGTTGGATAAATGTATATCGACCAATGAAGTGGACTACTGTCATACCGATAGGATTATGCGCTTCTATCCAAATGCTATTTCTACTTCGAATCTTTTGTATATCTGATGTGCCTTTATTCACTCCTCAGAGCAATTTCAGGAGAGCAAAGTACTTAAAATTCTTTGTTTATGCCATTGAATTTATCACATTAATATAGAGCATTATTTCTTTTTAATCCCGCCATTTCAAAATTTTAGGAGGGAAGGATGGGGGCTAAGGAGAAAGGCTTCCGATAAAATTCAGTGTGAATTTTATCGGAAAACCACAAAACTTCTTATTAGTAAAAACATTATATTTTAAGACCTGCTTTAATTTCTCCGATCCCTCCCCCTTAAATGACTGTCTGGTATTGCAAATATGAAGCTATGAGGCATTGGTTGAACGCTGCTGAGCATTAGCTAATACGACAAGAGACAAAAAAAAAAAAAAAGACTTTTGTTTCCATTCATTATTTAATTTGTATTTGATTTATTTATGATATTAAATAATATTGAATTTTCGTTTTTCTGTGTTTTTTTTTAAATTTTCATTTGCATACATAGTATTATTGTAACTTGAATATACAGAGGATTTATAATGTAGCATTAATAAAGAAAATTCATTATAGGAAAACTAAACTACTTCTGATTTAAAAATCTTTCTTTTTAAAAATGTTTCCTTATCTCAAAAAGTTTAAGTTTAATGTGTAGGGGAAACTGTTGTGCCTTGGACACTTCTAAAACTTTTTGGTTTTCAAAAAAGAATGTGATTTTTATGGTTTTTAGTTATTAAAACTTAACTTCAAGCATTTTTTGCATAAGTTAAAAAATATTTCGGATTATAAAAAAAAATATTTTTCTATTTTTGAATATTTTTCAAATTTTATGTAATTTGGTCCATGGTACATGATGCTCGTGTACCTTGAGACAGACCTCTTGTATTTTCTTAACTGCATAACTTACGTTGTATTGAAGTTTATTGGACCAACTTTCATTCAACTTTCTTAAATGCCTAGTAAAGGTTGACCTGCTCACTTTGAATACTTTTTCGGCCTCTCTATAAGTCATTTTTTTGTCAGGATCATTACTTCTTACTGCTTCAATATAATTTTGCAATGCCTCAACATCTACTGGATCTCTATTGATTCCAGTTTTACTTCGAGGCATGATGAAATCCTACCTAAAAAAAACAAAAACAATCACTACAACCTATTGTACCTATTGTATCTTGATCCAGTGGTTCAAGGTACAAAATGAAGCTTGGTTTCAAGGTACACAAGGGTGCATGTTTATACAAAAGGGGCTACCTTAACCTAATAGCTAAGTAAAAAGTAAAGTTGAATGCACTTACTGAGAGATTGGCAATAGATATAATGGTCAATCAGTTGGGTGACAATAGTTTTTAAAAGTTCGATTTCTTTTAAGTAACTCTGGAATCATTAGTTTTGTTTGCACAAATCACAAAACAATCACTGTCCGCATAAAAGCTGGAGTTTCAAATTGCAACTCACTCTGGCAGGTGGAGAGACTGTCATGGCTAACATAGTACCGTGATTCCTCACTAGGTAAAAGCGCAGCTGATTAGAGTGCATGGCGCTAAATACACCATGGTCAAGGTACAACCCTACTTATATCGATTTTTATGCACAACATACATAACGAAAATATAAATTAATTTCGTGTTCTGTTTATAAAGAAGAGCTGGCAATGAGTCTTTAGGCAGAAATTAAGAATTTTTCTCTGTAATTCTTTGCAGATCATTAAAGCATCCATGACCACTTGCGTCATTTCCGTGATAGAATCTTCCTTCACTAATTAGAAAGATCATTTCTATTGTCTAGGAATGGCTCAAAATTTTCAATGTGAAAGTTTTTGGTTGTGTGTCACCGATGTCGGTATCCTCGTTGGTTTTGGCCGCCTTTGTCCTTCCTAAAAGCTCTTCTTCCAGTGAGTTCTGAACTGTGTGAGTTTAATAACTTTACTTCTAGAAAGTGCTTTGGAACCAATTATATAAAATGTCTCAGGAGGCCCAAGCTCGATGATTAGCACGCTAAAATGCAGTTTATTACGCGTAATCTGCAATCTTTAGGAGTTTGGATTTTTAAAGAGTGGAAACTTTAATTTTTTTGCATTGCCGCATCCGCGTAAAATCGAAACTCATCCGCGTAAAATACAAAAAAGTTTTCAAATCTTAAACCGCGTATAATCGAAACCGCTTAAAATAAACCAGCGTAAAACGAGGGTCTACTGTAGTCGAAAATCATTTGCATCTTACTTCTTGAAATAAACTGGTGTGCAAAAATTAAGGACGAAGTCGAAAAATTAGCATATCAGCTGAACGAAGAGGCAGAGCAGACAGTAAGACCAATCAGGAGATAAAGTAAGGTGATGTACGGTAGCACATGCGCAGATATGCAGGCAGACGTAATGGGGGAGTGTCTGAGTAGTATAAAGCATGTTGTCGGTGTAAGATCAGTATTTCTGGCAAAGAGATTGCACGCCGTATAGCAGTTAAAATCACACCGAGTTGCTGCCTCAGCGAGAAATGGCGAATAATCAATCTGTTAGACGACATCTGGATGCTTTTACCGAGGTCGAATCATTGAGAAGTTGGAGAAAGGCCGCAGTGTGACAAGTGTGGCTGCAGAGTTCGGAATTGCTCACAACATCGTTTCACGATTTTGGAGACAATTTCAAACTACAGGAACAGCTATCCGGGGGTTCAGTAGTGGTCGTCCACGAGGAACCACACCCGCAGATGACCGGTATATTGTCTTACAGGCCAGAAGAAACAGGCGGCAGACAGCGGGAGAAATCGCTAAACACACGACACAGGCGACTGGACGACCGATATCGCGTTTTACCGTGGCCAGAAGACTGCACGGTGGTAGTCTGTTTGCACAACGCCCTATACGGTGTGTACCTCTAACGCCTGTCCATCGGAGAAGGCGTTCTCTGTGGTGTCGGGACCACCGGAATTGCAGAGACAATGAATGGGGACGAGTACTCTTTACAGATGAGAGCAGATTCAGTCTGAGTAGCGATTCTCATCTCATACTCATCTGGAGAGAACGGGGAAGCCGCAATCATCCCCCGAACATCATTGAAAGGGACAGTTATGGAGGTCGCGGTGTTCTGTTTGGGGAGGCATCATGCTTGGTAGTCGTACAGATCTTCACATCTTCGGTCAACGGGACCCGTTATTGTAACGAGATTCTTCTTCCATATGTCTTTTTAGAGGCGTTATGGGTCCGCAGTTCCTTTTCATGGACGACAATGCACCATGTCATCGCACAGTAGCGACGAACAGCTCTTAGAGAGTGAGGATATTGAACGTATGGATTGGCCGGCACGATCTCCGGATCTCAATCCCATCGAGCATGTATGGGATTCTCTAGGCAGACGCTTGGCAGCTCGTACCTTACCACCAGTAACGATTCGGAAGCTTCGATTGGCGCTGCAAGACGAATGGGCAGCAATGCCTCAACAACTCATTGACACCCTCATTCTCAGCATGGGCAGACGCTGTGAAACCTGCCTAGCAGTCGGGGGAGAACATATCCCCTACTAAAAACCGGATGTTTCTTGCTCGACACCCATCACAGGGATGTTTTGGCCTTCAGTCGCATTGCGCTCCATGCTACTTTTTCAATAAAGCTTCTTTTTATCCCTCTGATTTCACTTTTCGTAAGTGCTGCTTACATTACACATGTCCTTACGTATTGGGGATCTTACCGTATTAAATGTGTTGATTTGGAAAGCTTTTGTACAAAGTTATATTGAAAACACCGTCTCGCCCTTAATTTTTACACACCAGTGTATATATCAGAACTATATCTGTACGCTTTTAAAGCAATTAAATTAAATGTGTTTAAATAAAAAAACACATGCATAAGTAGTACATATTTGGTGAAACTGATTTTTTTTCTCTCTCTAGGTGCTACTTAACCACCCGTTGGGCTTGCACAATCATCATTATTATGCTTACAACATCGTGGTCTTGCGGTATGATGGCATATAATACTGGACAAGAAAACTTATTTGCCGCTTTCACGGTATCCAGTATTGTATTAGGAGTCTGCATCTTTACACTGCGGATATCGTCTGATGATGAGGTTCGTTGACACACTTTAAGTCTGATAATTCCATTTTCGAAATAAATTTGCATCTTTCAGTTCTTTACAGTAAAGAATTCATGGAGCGTTTTGAAAATAAAACTCTAGTTCTCTAAAATAATATTAATAATAATAATAATAATAAATAAATAAATAAATAAAAACATTCGTAAATATCATTTTGGAATTTAGCGAAAAATGGAGAAAATGATGTTTTAGAAAAATGCTCCTAATTAGGACCCATTCATATTTTAAAAATGAAAAAAAAAAAAAAAAAAAGTTGACAACGTAAAAATATGATATATATTTAATTATTTTTTATTTGTATATATTAAAGAACTAGGAAAAGAAAATATGTTGAGAAATTGTATGTCCATTTGCACTTCGCAGAAGTTCCAAATATGTTCATCCCGGCCGTAGTCTTATCACTGGATTTTGAGAATTACTGATAGAAGATACTAGTGGTGCCACATCGATGAAAAAACATCATGTTTCAAAGCATCAATGTTAGACCAGCCAATGAACACATTGTAGCGTGCATGGAATATTCGACAATTTTTGACTTTAAAATATTGTTAGGGGTAGTTAGTAAGCAAATATACTAAAAGTCCCCGCTCCGAGGGGGTGATCTTTGATTGGGTAATATAAAATATAACAAAATAGCATATCAAATAGAAAGGAAATTTAAAACTCTACAACTTTGTCATTGGCAATTTTCACGAATACTGACCCTGGCAGGCACTAAGAGCAAATGTTTGACAAAAAGAAAGATTTTTTCCGAAAATCATCGATTTTTCATAAAATATACCTGGGAAATTATTTTAAATTTGTCAAATATGAGTAGAAACAGTTTCATAGGAAGTTTATTTAGCTTGAATTTTTATTTTAAACGTATTTTTTTCCACCGTTTCCGACATTTTCTCGAAAAACCCAACATTTTCTTCCCTCTCCCTCCCACATTTAGCTCACCCCTAGGGACGGGGACTTTTAGTATGTTTACTTGCTAGCTACCCCTAACAATATTCTGAAGTCAAAAATTATCGCATATTCCATGCACACTATGTTTTGAGCACTCATTAACTGGAATATGTTCAAAATTCAAGTATCGATACATTGACCCCAAAACATCGATGCTCTGAAACATCGAACTTTTTAATGTACTCGGTATATTTCTGAATAAGCAAAAACATCAATGTCGCACCACTAGAAGATACTTCTCTACTACTAAAATGATGCATAGGCAATTTCATTACATAATTCTACGTTGTTGTTTTTTAAAGAAATATGCGACTGGATAATACAAGAGACATAAAAAAAAAGGTCTGATCTTGAAACTATTAGAAGCCTTAGGAAAAGTAAAAACTTAGGATAATATGGTTTAGTCAGTTAGGAATTTTTCAGGACTCATAATCAGCAAATTTCTTTCATCTACTAAATGCTATGTATAGCAGTTCTGACCGGTTTGGAAATGAAGCGACAATGCTTCAAATTCACACTTCAAAAAATTTGAGAACAAAAGAACGATTATTCAAACACCACTCAAATCACTAACTCGAACTGAGCAATATGCGTCCTTTATCTGGCAAAATAAGCGGGGGGTCCTACTTTGGGGGTGTATCCGACATTGATGAACTTCTTTCATTTGTTTATTTTTTTCATTAAAAATTCTGAAGTTCCTATTCTTCTCTAATGCGATGTCCAAATCTAGTTCAACACTCTTAATCCCTTTTGATTTAATTTCATTAGAATATATACTTCGTGTCATTTTATTTTAGCTGACGTCTTATCCTTCCAATAGTTTACAGTCATAAAATTTGTTTACTTTTCCAAACAAGTTTTCAAATGTTTGAGAATAACAATTACATTATTAGACTTCTTAATTAACATATTCTTTACTTTTCAGGTTCGGAAAATAATTATCGAACATATTTTGTGCTTCATTGTACCACAGAATAAAGTGAGAGCTTTTTCTACAGATCCTCTTCCCAGAAAGAAAATCTTCACAGATGAATCTGACATTTTTAAAAATGGAAAAGCTTTCAGTTCAGAGCAAAATGTTACGTCTCATAAATAAACACTGGAATAGCAAGAAAAATAGAATTTATTAGATGGAAGCTAAGTTTTTTTTTTTTGGCAAAATAATTCATCTCTTTCTTTTATATAGAAACTGCTTACTGAGCATATGGTTAAATGTTCATATTTTTAAAAATTTTTAATTTAATACTTTTCACAGAAAAACGTCTATCACATTACTTTATCAACAATGTTAAGCTCCAAGGCGGGAATAATTTGTCTAACACAATATTTTTACAGCAAAAAATCGAAGTTAACCACAAGATTTGTCACTTTTTATTTTGTAAATTTCAGTCAGATTGTTTATAAAGAATGCCTTTATATTTTCTACGTAAAGTGTGAGCTGTATTTATAGATTTTACGAATAATCTGTGCAATCTTTAGAGTTTGTGTGATATAGAATGTGAAAATAAAAAAGACTTGGTATAGTCTAAAAGTATGCCCACAATCAATGTACTACAGCAGCGTTTCTTCATTTCTTTGGCAAGTGGAACCCTTTTTAATGTCGACTTTTTTCGTTGAAGCCTCTCTAGTGTTTCTTCGAACCTAAACATTGAAGATATACTAAATATTGGGCTTTATAGAATTCCGCCCAAAATTTAATTCTCATATCCATTTCAACCAACTAAATTTTTGATACAAGGCAGAACCAAATGTCATTTCAATAAAAGTGTCATATTCTAGTACAGGGATTATCAAACTGGGTGCCACAGGGAGAGGCGAGGGGTACCGCGAAATGTCCAAAATATCAATACATATAACAGAGATAGGCAAGGGTGCCGTGAGAAAATTCTTCAAAGGGTACCGCGAATCGAAAAAGTTTGAAAACCTGTGTTCTAGTACAAATATAGTTTGAAGGTCATACATTGATATGAAATGGGTTTTTAATCCACTATTCATTTTGACATTTTCTCTGCCGGTCATTTAGAAAATACTTATGCTTTTTTTTTCCTTACGTGACTAATTTGAACATTACGTAAAAAAGATACATGTTTCGTGGAAACCTTGAATGAACGCAATTTAAGAAACGCTGTATTATAGCTATAAGTTGGGTGATAATGTTATGAGGAGTCTGCAGAAAAATTCTTTACAGCAAAAAAAAAAAAAAAAACAATCCAAAAAAAATGGCAGCGTAAAATGCCCATAGGGTTTCTCGAGGTTTTATTATAGCACTATGAAATTTATTTAACTTGTATATGAAATACATGAAAACTAAAACAATCACCAGTGTAGAATATTTATTCCCATGAAAATTTACCTATCGAGCTTGATTAATCTATTGATGAAAATAAGTTTAGAATGGCACAAAGTTTTAAAAAATAATAGTTTAAAAAACTAAAAAAACACGCTTTCGTAGCAAAATGAACTAAAAAGTGAAAAATAATCTTTGGATGATAGTAGTTGACCAATCACTTAATTTTAATGTAATACAAAAAACCGTGGGGTGCTGTCTATTTACATTTTTGCTTGGACATCAAATGGAAGAAATTCAAGACAACTGATAAGAAGCCCCCCACGCTTTTTTGTATTACATTAAAATTAAGTGATTAGTCAACTACTATCATCCAAAGATTATTTTTCACTTTTTAGTTCATTTTGCTACGAAAGCGTGTGTTTTTAGTTTTTTAAACTATTATTTTATTTTTCTGTTTTTTAGTCTTATGTTGGAGAATTTAACAGGCAAAATTGCAATTACTTCTTTTCGTAAAAGTCTTAGTCAAAATTATTTATAAAACGAGTGCAAGGTAATATCTTTAAGTTAAGACAAGGGCACCCCGATGGGAAGCTACTGTGAGTCATCGATGTATGTTTGCGGAAATCATATTTATATTACTTTGAAAATTTGAGAAACATTTGAATAAAAGTTTTGTTCAACAATGGTCTGATCAGCAATGAATTTCCAATTGAAGGCTCACCTAAATTTTGGCATGAAATCAGTTAAAAACAATTATATTTCATGTTCTAATTACTTTGGAACATTGGAACAAATTTTGTCAGATGCAGGAAAATTAAAGGTTTTTGGAGATATTTTAAAATTATTTTTGCGAGTATTTTTTAATGTATTTTTTTTTTAATTTTTCCTTTTTCACATTGTTGGATTTCTGCCAAAATATTGATTAAAATTAGAGGAAACTAACAATTAAAAGAGTTAATTAATTAATTTGATTATAGAATATTGCATTGTCATCGGGTCTGAGGTCGCGCGCCAAATTTCAAAAGAATCCGATCGCAGGAAGTGGGCGAAATTTGAGCTGCAAGATTCCGTTACAAGATACATACATACATACATACAGGTGAAGCTAATAAAAGCGTGTTAAAAATGAGGTAGTGAGAAGCAAAGGGATGTAAGCGGCAAAAATAAAAATTTGGAGATAACCAGTACACATGGTAGGGGTGAACCTCTCCTCTGTCTTGGGGCAACAGACAGTACTAGTAATCCTGGTAGTTGCTGCTATACAGCATGATAAAAAAAAATCAATGAAAGCCAAATCCTACCTAGGAGCTAATCTTTAAACGCGTTTTACTCAAAACTTGAAATTGTAAAGTTACATCCCTTTGTTTCTCACTGCCTCAAATGTCTGATGAACCTATAGTTATTACTTCTAACGTCCGTTCATAAATTATGCCTCAAGCATCTAAAAAGAATATATCTAGTCTGAAGTTTAATACATACTTCTCTAACAAATCCATGATGATTGCTGAGGAGTATCATAAAAAACAGCCAACTGCATTAGTGAAGAGTATTCAATTTTTTTCTCAACTTTTATGAAAATATTTACGCACTTAATAAAGGTTCGATTTCTGGAGAGTATAATATAACTGGTAAAAATACCCGGCGTTGCCTGGGTCAGTAATAAGTGTGAGAAACAATCGCTACTTTCGTTCGTTTTCTGTTTTAACTGAAGGAACTCAAAACACCCCGCTTTGATGCAATTCAAAATCGAGCTTCTTCCTTACCCATAAAAGTAAAATAGCAATAAGCATAAAGAACGAAATAGTATTCAGTTAGAAATGAAAGCATGACACTAAAGCATATAAAAAGTTGAAGAACTTTAAAAACGTGAAATTTCACTTGTTTAAAAAGAATTTTTTCTTTTTTTGAACATAGTCGAAAACTTTTTCTATATGTCTATTAAAATATAAGCGGTTTTAAAAGTGTAGTCTCCCGTAACCTCACTATACTTGCCTTAGTTATTTTGAGAAATTTCTATTATTGTAGCGTTATTGGTGCAATTTAACATGTTACCAAATTTGTGGTAATCGTTTTGGGATACCCCCCTTGGATAATGCTCCCCCCCCCTATTTCGTAAAACTATTTGTTTTTAATTTTCGTCAATGATATATTGTCGCTAAATACTGAGGTATTTCTGCTGACCATAAAATGATGAGATAAATAAATACCTTTGTGCTGAACAGTAAAGTAAGACAAAACAACGTTAGATGAAGCACAAATTTGCAAATTACAGCAGACACGTGTTTCGGCGTTACAGGGAACGCCTTTTTCAATGCAAAAAATAATGAGCTTATGGATGAAAAGACATCCGACAAAAGCTTTTGTCGGACCAAACACTTAATTTTACTGTAATTAAAAAAAAAAAGTGTGTGGGGTTGCCTATATACATTTTTGCATGGATAACAAGGGAAGAAACTTAAGACAACTGATAAAAAGCCCCCCCCCCCTCCCCACGCTTTTCTTTTCTATTACTGTAAAATTAAGTGTTTGGTCTATTACTTTATATACTTCATCCAAAGATTATTTTTAACTTTTTAGTTCATTTTGCTACTTAAGCGTATTTTTTTAGTTTTTTAAACTATTATTTTATTTTTTACTTTTTAGTTCATTTTGCTACAAAAGTGTTTTTTTAGTTTTTTAAACTATTATTTCATTTGCATCAGACATTTTGAATGCTTTCTGGTAAATTCATGTGCAAACATTGTTACACTTTGCAGCTCTGATTTGTAGGTTGTAAGTAATTCTAATAAGCCACTGGCTATTTGTCCAAGTTGGAACCACAAACATACAAGTTAAGCTAATAAAAGTGTGTTAATTAGAATAAATTAATAACTTATCGTTAATATATTAATTTGATTATAGAATATTGCATTGTCATCGGGTCTGAGGTTGCATTCCAAATTCCAAAAGAATCCGATCACAAAAATCGGGCAAAAATTGAGTTGCAAGATTATAAATTTAATTTTGGTGTAGATGGGATTAGCATGCACGCCCAATGATTCCTGGAAGTGGACATCAGCGAAGACCCGTGCCTTAGACCGCTCGGCTATGAACGTTCATAAAGTGATGGAATGTACAAACAGTAAAAAGCCGCTAGCTCTTAGTCCAAAGTAGAGTTACGTTACTTATAAACATACAAGTGAAGCTAACAAAAGCGTGTTAAAAAATAGGCTTTTCTGTCCATATGTTAAAGCTCGATTGGTGAAAATCTCTTATGTGATTGAGAAAAATGGATGTCATATTTGAAATCAGTGCACCCAATCGAATAAAAGTCACTCATTACTGCACAATCACTTTTTTATCACCCAAATTTTGCAGGTCTGTGTAATTTTAGACAATAAACACTTTCTATTTTCTAACTGTTGCCAAAATCAATCGTCTTTTTACTTAGTCCCGATATTGATTATTGGCATAGATGAGGATAAAAATCCTAAGAAAGCAATAAATTTCATGCTTGCTGCAGAGAAACCTAGATTTAAAATTTTCATTATGATTATTATTACTGTTGCAAGGCAACGAATTTTTGTAACAATGGGTTTTATATTTAATCATTTAATGGGGAAATTACATGAAATTTACTGTGTGTGTGTGTATTTTCCATCCCAACTTTTTTAAACTAAGTTTTTTAGGAATAAATTATAACTTATGTTGCTTAATGATAATGTAGCTATCTATGGTGATAAAATGGTTAAAATCGGTCCTGTAGTTTCCTGGACATACATAGAGAAGTAGCCATTTATGTATAAAGATAATTATATTTTCAACTTACTGAGAATGTGTTTGGCATCCACTGAGCTTTTAGATATGGGGAACATGTGGCTCTGAGGCCACATGCAGCTTTCGCTAGTTTCTCGTGAGGTATTACAAAAATTAGCTTTTTTAAAAAACTAAGATTTAAATACACAGGTTGAGACAATTTTGAAAATTAAATTAAAATTAATAAATTTTAAAATTCTTGCTTATAAAATAATCTGGGTGTTAAAAATCAAGATACATAACATGTTGAATCATGGTCAATTGTTAACTTTAAAATCCAAACAGCAAGAAGGGGAACGGCAATGAAAAATGGTGAAATATTTACTTTGCTTCCACGTATCTTGTATTTTAACTACAGGGTGTCCCAAAAATGACTGATACATAAAAAAATCAATAAAAGCTAAATGTTCAGCGATAGATATATACCGTTTGTTGCATTACGCTTGGGAGAACTGAAAATTTTCAGACAAACTTACAAAATTAGTTTCATTTTTCAAATATCCCGGTCATTTCGGCGATCTTAGACTGCGTTTTCTTTTATACCTTTTAAAATACTTTCAGCTCCATCTGTTGAGGAACATCGTAACTAATTTTAAAAGTTTATCTGTCTGAAAATTTACTTTTGTCCCAAGCATAATGCAATCTACGGTGTATTTTTATCACTGCCTGTTTAGTTTTTATTTATTTTTCAAATGTATCAGTCATTTTTGGAACACCCTGCAAGTAGAACCATATGTAATATGTCTAAAAATTGCGATTTTCCGTTTATTAGTAGGGGAACATGGGACAAAGTGAAATAGTGGGGCAAAGTGAAATGGTGTAACATTTACTCTACTTTTAGCTCCACCTATCTGGTATTATTTTATCTAAGTAACTCCATTCTATTCCAGCCAGGAAAGAAATACTGTCGAGGATTAAAGCATTTAGTAATACTGGCAATTAAAAAAAATTCAGACTCATACCGTAAAAATTTGTTGTAAGTCAAAAATTATTTTTGCTACTGTAAAATGATAAAGTTCTTGTTGTTACCATTTTAAATATTAATTGAGACCTCTTAATATTCAATGCAGTACTAATTTAATTAATATTAAGCTTATTTGTAATTTAAATAAATTGCACAATTAGTCAAGTACATACGGAGCAAAGTGGATGGGGCAAAATGAAAGAGTTTGTTTCATTTATTCACTCAATTATTTACTATAAATTACTTATGTTTTCATTTACTAATTTATTCATTTACATTCCTTCATCTAGTAATTCACTTATTTTGTTATTCATTCATTCTTTTACTCACTACTCATTAATTGTTCTTCATATATTAATTGATTTATTAGTTTAATTATTCATTTATTGCTTCATTATTTTTTCATTCAAATTTTTATTTACTGATTCTTTTGATCAAAAATATGTTTTATAATCGAATAGATAATATTTTATTTTTCACTTTGCTCCATGAAAAAAAAAGTTAAAAATTGCCACTTTTTTTTTTGAAGACTCAAATTTACCGCCAAAAAGGAAAAATACTATTTCAATGCAAGTTTTATTATCAAATATATTGTTCTTTTGCTATGTACTGCTAATTTCCAAAACAAGTTTCAGTCTTGTTCATTTTGAAAACACTCAGTCATCTTAACCTTTTCAATTAGCCCTACATTCCCATACTACAGCAATATTCAATTATATTTAAGTTTTAAGGAAAGAACTCCATAAAATTTATCAGCGTAATTTAAAATTATTTTAATTATTTGTGCAATAATAGCTTAGTATTATTTTTTTCTAATGCACCTTTTCACAATGTTTTTAAAAGTAAATAGGAAAAAAAATGAAATATTTCTGCTTCATTACTTTTATTGCGAAAGGTGTTTCAATACATAGTTGTATATAAAAAATGTAACAACTAATTACTCTTGTGTAAATACAAAAAGAAAAAGTTATATTGTAACCTATGTTAAGCAATAAATAAATGACTTGATGTCCTTTTTCTATTTTTTTAAGGTACATAATGCAATAAAATGATAAAACTATGAAAATGACTTAAAATATACATTTAAGAGTTATCAACTAATGCAGTCTCTTTTATTATTTCCAATTTTAAACCTCGCCCCAATCCATAAAATCACTTGCAGAATATCAATTATGAAAATTTCTTAATATGTACATCAAGTTACAATAATTATTTCAAAAATAAAGACAAAAAACAGGGATTTTAGAAACTTAAAATTTATTACAATTCAACAAAAATAAAAATTTAGCACAATAGACAATTACAAAATTTAACAATCAATAAATAGTTACAAAAATTAGTATCTAAATAAAATGTTCATTTACTAAGTTTTAGCAGTATTATTACTGCTATACATGCTTTAAAAAGTTACTCAAATGTTTTTAAACATTAAATAAAAGTATGTTCACATGCATGTTCATGTATTTCATAAAAGTCTATAAACATGTCATTCAAAAACTAAAAAATAATTTCACTTTGAGGAAATTAAAAATATCAAAGTGTTCATACAAAATACCTTCGGAATTAAAGCAGCATAAGAGTATTCCTGTTTAACATATATTGCTTTTTGTTTTATTGCATTTATTGCCATAGGATGATCCTTATAATAAATCTGAAATTAATGTTTCAAATTTTTAATGATAAAATATGAATTGAGTGAAAAATTATCAAAAAACTACTTACGTCTCAAAACAAAGCAAAAGTATAAGAATTGTGCATAAACTTTAACATAGTCAACCTCTGTATATAATTTTACAGGATATAAATTTGAATTTCATAAAAGATGTATAAACAATACATAACCCATTTTATTAGAAAATGAAATTTAAAACAATAAACTGATATGTACCAAGGAAATACTGATGCAATTAAAAACATCATAATAACTAAATCACAAACACAATGATGAAGAAACATGCAACATTCACAGATGCACATTTCAGCACCGATGGAATCTTAAGTGAGCAACATTAAGTTATAAAAATAATGAATGGAACCATTAAAAATGACATCAAAATTCATAATTTAAATTGTTTTCTTTATTTAAAATCATGGTTCCCCTTCAGTGTTTTGATTTTAAAATTAACCCTATAAGAAAAGACGCAAAAATAAGTAAAATGGAGACTTTAAACATAGTTACAGATATACTCAACACCTAACGTAAATAAGAAGTCAATGACTAGAAACCACCGGTGGATTTGTAACGGAATAGAAACAAAGTGCTAATGCAAATTAAATAAGCATGGATGAGAAGAAAATAGTTTAGCTTTGCGCAGAAGCAATTAACTGACAAAATAACCATTATCAATCACTCAACCAGCGACTAAATCAGACACATGGAATGGGGTTACATGAAACATAATTTCTAAATGCATATGAATTTTATTCTTAAGCTCACATCTTGTTGTGCAGTGATAAAAGCAACCCCAAAATAACTGACAGCCATTTTATTGCTATTGTGCATTTAATTATAGATTTTCTCACTTATTATAACATGAAGTGAGTTAGTTTTTAGTAGAACACATACATATCTATATTCATTGATAATGTAACAATGAAAGTAATCGGAAGATAGACTGGTAGTGCAGTATAACCTTTCTTTAACAGACACTCAAAAATAGTAGATACGTTTAGTTTATGGACATTTTTTTGAGTCCCAGTCCCTTAATTTGGGTGGTCGTTTCATATACCTCACTCTGAATGGAGGTCACTCTGTATAACGGACAGTTACTTGAACAAAGAGGTTTCTCTCTTTGACAAATTTTGATATCCCCCATTCAATATATTTCTCTAATCCAATCCATTTTGAGATGTCTTCCCACTGCAGTGGTTCAGTGTAAAAGTATCAACCCTGACGTATCTTATATACAAGTGAGTCGACTGAGTGTAGTGTGACAGTGCAAATAAAATGGCATTTCAAAGGAGTGATAAATTAATGTTCTGGGAGATGATGAAAAAGAAAAGATCAGAATGCATTGTATGCCAAAAAATTTCAGAACTTTTAAAGCACAGAGACAAGCGGCAAACTATAGGAAAATGTGGGTTTCGTTTGGATGTTACAAGTTTTATTCCTTGAAATGCAACTGAGCAGTTTGCTCGTAAGGAAAATAATGAGAATGGAATGGGGTACCCGAAATTGGAAAAGATGCCTGGAAAATTAGTGACTATTCGAAACACTTGCAGTGAAAAGCTAAAATTTTCTGTCCTTCTGTTAATATATGAAGATAGGTGACTTTGAGAGGGATGTAACAGCAAGCAATACAATTTCAATATTTGCATTCAGGTTTTGTATCGACTTTACATGTAAAAGAGAAGGAAAATTTTTTGAACCAATGCTTTAATTCTTTAAATTGGTTTCTAGCGTACGTTATCTTTATTTTACGCAGAACAAAATGATTAGTTATACATTTAAAATGCAATGTAGTAAATAGTGCACAGTTATTATAAGTTTCTTAGAGCATGGTGATAACAGAATATTTTAATTTACATGTCACATTTTTTTTCTTCATTAAATGGATTTCAATAAGTTCAGATAGAAAAATCATCATTAAGTAATCCTCTTTAATAGAGGACAAGTCCCAATAACTGACAAAACTTCTGATCCTGTGACTGTTCGCTATTCCGAGGTTCTACTGTAATAAAATATTTGCTAGAATATATATTTTATAATAATTTCAATCAACATCAATATTCAATACTTCATACAAGAATTATATTTTTATTAAAACTTATGGTCTGACATTCTAAGATTTCCACTCTAACTTTTTCTAAATCTTAAAAAACTGATTTATTTCCATTACAGCAGGGGACCATTAGATTTAACTATTACCATTTCTTATATAATTTATGCATTCTCATGGAATGTTGAGTTTTTAAGTATAAGGATAAAATGATAGAAAAAGGCACTGGGAAAATTGCTTTTATCATTTACATTTGCAAATAACGACAATGAAACTTTGAGCAGCAAAAACTCACTAATATTTTCATAAAGTGCATGTTACTACAAAGCAGTTAACATAATGAATATCGAACAATGGAAGTACTAGATATCATTTGACCATAAATCAATATAATCCCAATGTTACATTATTCAACTGAGATCAATATGCTTTTACTGACAAAGAAATAAAGTTATAAAATTTCAGTTCCGCAATCAACTTCAACTAACATAAACAAAAAGTTGAATTTTATATTCCGACTTTTAACCCTCTCAAATGCCACTAAAAATTTCATTTGAAGAAATAGTCAACAGGCTTATTACAATAAAAGACAATATAAAATTCCTTAAAAATACTTCTATACTAAAATTGATGGCAATAGTAGCAAAAAAAGTTGTATGTATTTTTGTTCTTTTAAGTGGAAGCCCCATAATGAAAGCTTTGTGAAAAGCATAAACATGTAGCAACAGCATACTTGTATTCAATATAACACATATTCTACTATTCCAACTCCTTCGATTGTAAGATTCTGGAAATGCTAACATTCTTAGCGCACACTCATCTAATTCTTTATTCTATGGAAAAATGCAAAGAACATTTCTAATAAATGCAAGCATTGAAAAATTAATAAATAAACATAGACTATAAGAAATAGCAAGCTCAAAGCATTAGAATTTTAACCTTTGAATTACAAGTGTCATTATTATTTAACTAAAATAGATAATAATAAGAGTACAAAATGAAAATATTCACCATAAACTTTCAAAAATATTTGAAGATACAGCAAAAGATACAGGATTAACCAGTATTTATAGTATATATATACATATATATATATATATATATATATATATATATATATATATATATATATATATATATATATATATAATAATAAAAGTGAAAAATATTGAAAAGACCACACCAATATCAGCCTAATTTTCGTATTAACTTCCTGAAAGCTTATAATAAGCTTACATTTGAACTTGAATATTTTTAAAGAAAAATCTCCTATAGTTTTAATGTTCCACTTAATGCATTTCTTGAATATAGACACCACTTTTTAATTGAATTGAAATCACGTTTACGTGATATTGTCAACACAGATTCTTAATACATTCATCTATCTCTCTGCTGATGAAAATAATGCCATTAATGAGTTTAAAAAAGCCTTTGTCTTTACAGTTGTTGATGAAGCCAGTTCTAATTACTCTATCTGCTGCAAAAAATTATATGCTAATATTTTGAAAAATGAACTAGAAAAAACCACCACTTATAATTCCTCCGAACTTAATGAACCCTCCATCATCAAAAAATTTGCTGCTGCTTACGAACTTTTTAAATTGCCACGTCCTGATTCTGTAAACTTACCTTACGTATATGCAATTCCAAAATTTCATAAAACACCTGTTGGATTTCGTTTTATATGCTCTGCCATCAGCACCATCAGAAAAAATCTGAGTGTAAAGCTTGAACAGTTTCTCAAAAAAATTCTAGAACAACTTAAACTTCAACAAAAGAATTGGTTTTGGATTGTTAATAATAGTGTAGAAGTGATCAATTTACTTAATATGTTTGGTATAAATAACTTAAAAAATTTTGATTTTGAAAACCTCTTCACCAATATCCCACTCATTGCACTTTTTTCCTTTGGTCAGAACTTTTTAATTCGGTCAAGGATTCCCTTGATTTTAATGAATTGTTTTTTCTTGGTCTTTTTAAATTTTGTATTTTCAATAATTTTTTCAAAAATGGTAATTTATGTTTTCTACAAATTAATGGCATTGCAATGGGAGCTAATTTTAGCTCTACATTAGCCAACCTTTTTCTTTTATATTATGAGAGAAAATTTTTAATTAACAATCCTTCCTCTACACCTCTTTGTTCCAAGTACATCGATGATCTTTTTTTTTGTGTATAAATTTTCAAAATTTTTCTGAACTTAGCAAAACTATTTATCATAGTTCATTAACACTCAAAAAGACTAGTTCTAATCAAAATAGCTTTAATTTCATGGATATCAACATACAAATTGACTCAAATTGTTCCACTACAATCTATGATAAAAGGCGCGAATTTAATTTCACAGTTAACAGCTTACAAGATTTTTCCTCCTGCTTAAGTAAAAGGGTTTTTATTGGCATCATTGTTTCACAAGCTATCAGAATAAAAAGAATTTGCAATACCATTTCTGCATATAATCAAGAAATTTCAGTACTCAAAAACTTACTTTTTAATAATAACTTTTCTAAAAATCAAGTTGAAAACATTTGCTTAAGTATAGCCTTCGATGAGCATTTCGCTTTTTTTGAAACTGTTTAACTGTGTAAATGTATGATACAACCGTGACAAACCATTTTTTATGAATCACCGGGGTGGATGAATTTTTACACATGGGAAACAGGCGACTGGTATGTCTATGGATTGATTTTCTGGATATGATTTTACTTTTATTTTATTTTTACGTTGACAACTGGAAAGGATTTTTATCAGGTTGAACAATGGATTTGGCTCTTTTTACATGGATTTCAAGGTAAGATAATTTTGTTATAGGTAGGTACTGTCCCGTGGATGGCTAATTATCGGAACTTGTTTTCCTAATTAGTTGAGGCGAAACCCCCTGCTTTTAGGTTTAGGTTTGAGCTCTAGTTTATTGTTTTTAGTTTAGCAAGTGGTGCTTTTGCCCAATGTTACTCTATATTGCATGTACTGGAGCTTAAACATTCTCTTTTAGTTCATAGTTAAATTTTTGGTCTTTTGACCATAATTAATGAATCTTCTATGGCTGATGAGCTCTGGATTCATACTTTTTCTTTTCCTATTTAATAGCTGTTTACAATATTATTCCTTTTTATCATCATATATATAATTTGTTTAATATTTGAAATTCTGTTTGCTTAATTTTATATATATATATATATATATATATATATATATATTTAATAACAACAATAAAATGAAAGTCATTATCATTATTACTTACTTCAAATATTATTTCTAGTCTACAGCAGGAAAGTTTCCAAAGTTCAATCTCAGCTGCTCAAAGAAGATAAATGTTAATATTGTTTGAGGTGTGAGTCTAATAAAAGCTGGAACATATCCCTGAAGCAAAAAGACAAAAATTTTAGAGCCTATAGTGTAAATAATTATCAAATATTTTAATGCAATAAACCATTTTTATAACTTACTTTAAAAAAACCAAGTGGGCCTAATTTTGCAGTAACTGTTATGCAATGAAGTAAATTCTAGAAAAAAGAAGTATGTATTAACTTTTAAATACATATAAATTACATTTCATTCATAGTATTTATAAAAACAAAAATATTGTTCATGCCAAGAAAATGCTAATGTTTCATCACTCGGATTTGATAAAATATGATTTTAATTTTTTTTTAATGTAGGCAGTGGAAAACACTTTGTACAATACAAATCAGATAACTTATCCAAAAACAATGCCGAACTTCAAGTGGTTTTTATGTATTTCTGTTTAAAAGAGCAAAAATCTATTTTCCCAGAAATGTGATGGACAAGCTAGTAGCAGGCCCCATTCATAAGGAGGGGCCATGAACTCCCCCCCTCCTTTTAAGCAGCCAAAGATAGCCTAAAGCTTTGTTTGGGGACTTATATTTAAAAATAATTTCCCCAGTTCCTTCCAAATATGCCCAAAAATGAAACTTATGACATCTCTTTTAAAAATGAACTCCTTCAAAATGAAAAGCTGGATTTGCTCTTGGCTAATACAAAATGTTAAAAACCTACAATTATTATGTTATATAGAACAGGTGGTCAACTTGTAGCATTCAGATTGAATTTATAAGTTAATAATGTACCTTTAAAATTTTTCATTTGTAGATGTGAGAAAAATATTTTTTAAATATTGTTTAGATAGCATAATTAATAAGTAACATATGAAATAAAAACAACACAGAAATAAAATTTTAGGCTAAAGAAGCTTCTGTGCAGCAATAAAAAATGAAAAATTTGTAAGCACAGCAGTGGCTTACTTAGCCTGAGTGACACCCGGCGGGCAGTAATATGTGGTAACCCCGCCCTCCCCGTCACGCGAGAAAATTTTCAAATTTGTAGTCTTAAAAGTGCATTTTAGCTTTTAGTCCAAGAGCCCAGGGCTGCCAGACCTAAGTTATTTTCTAAGTAACAAAATGTGTAGAACAGGATAGAGTTAGCATGTACTTTCAACATAAGCGTGTTTATTAACTTGGTCCGCGGGCCAATTTGCAGGTACTGGGTACTGAATGTACGCAAAAACAGTGCTAAACTAAGTTATTTTCTAAGTCTCAATTTTTATATTATGATACCCAGGGAACTATTCCAAAGCATTTTTTAAGCTGCCAGACCAATCGTATGGGCCAAACATCCCGCCAGACACTGTTAAAACAACCTACCAAACTACCAGATACGTCCCGTGGGCACTAATGGCTGCCAGTGGCGCAACCTTACTTATTTTCTAAGTCTCAATTTTTATATAATGATACTCAGGGAACTATTCCAAAACATTTTGTAAGCAGCCAGACCAATCATATGGGCCAAACACCTCGCCAGACACAGTTAAAACATCGCTCTGTGTACAAGGGTGACGCTATTACTCTTGCGCTTAAGCACTTAAAAATATCGTCTGCTTTCAAAAAGCAATATTGTTAAAGCAGAAAACCTAGTAAAAAACCCATAAAATAGGATTTCAGTGAAACCCCCATTTTACGTCCCCCGAATCTACGTTTTCTCCACATTTCACCGTTTTTCATCGGGTCCCCCAGTTAAGCCTGCTAACTTAGACCCAGAGTCAAATTTCAGGTATGGGATACTGAATGTACGCAAAAACAGCAATAACTTTACTTATTTTTTTCACGCGATCGTACTCACAGCGACGTTTTAACTGTGTCTGGCAGGATGTTTTGCTTATACGATTGGTCTGACTGCTTACAAAATGTTTTAGAATAGTTCCCTGAGTA